>NC_056516.1:933317-945458 GCF_014905685.2 Nematolebias whitei | reverse complement strand
ACCCCCCCCCCCCCATGCCCCCAGCCCCGATACCCCCCCACATCAACCACAATGCCCCACGGGACGAAATCAAAGGGGTTTACCCACCTCCACTACAGGTTGAAGCCAATCAAAGAAGCCCAGAGAGATTGTTCTGATGTGGAGGTACAGGCTATCTCAGTGCAATCCAACAAAAGGTCTTTATACTGTTCAATACTGAGTATTTTTATTTTTCCAATTTATGAGTATAGTTTTTTTTGCTATACATAAAGCAGTAAAAATCATGTGAATTGACTTTGTCTCCAAGGTGACATCATCTAAGTGACCCAATAAGCAAACTGACGGAGAGAGTGGAATATTACATCTCAGACACTTTGATAAGTCTTCACATATCCGGCACCAAAACCTCTGAACAGGTGGACAGAACAAAAATGCGTGGATGTGATTGTCAGGAATATTGTTTGTACACTGTGAGCAAACATTAGATGATGCGAAACCCATCCTGAACATCCATTGACCTGTGTAGTGTACTCTATGAAGGATTTTGTATTGTATTAATTGTAAATTGGGGTTTTTAATCATCTTAAAAGTTCTTAGACATATCTGAGATCAGAAGTTTTGGTCAAAGTTGACTGACAAGTCTGTCTCCCATTTTACAATGGGAAGGGACAAGGATTCATCTATTTTAATAAGTGATTAATTTTAATAAGTAAACCTTAGATTTACCTGTCTAAATAAAGGTTGATTGATTAGATAGTAATTTTGGGAGGGTTAAGATTTAGGAATTCTAATACACTTGTTGGTATTTCAATTCTAGTGTTATTAAGGTTAAATTTATTTTTTGTTATAGATTTAATTTGTTGATATTCTAAAAAATTATTCTCATCAATCCCATATTGTGTTATTAATCTGTTAAATGGCATATAGTTTACGTCCTCATATATATGTTCCAAATATTCTATTCCTTCACACCTCCAACCTGGGAAGTTTATCATATTATTCTGTTGAAGGATGTCAGGGTTGGTCCAGATCGGCGTACGTCTGCATGGAATTAGTGAAGACTCTGTCATTTTAAGAAACTCCCACCAAGCTGTCAGAGAGGAGCTGATATTGATGCTTTTAAAGCATTCCTGTCGATTTATGTTTGAGCTAATGAATGGAAGGTCCGAGATCATTATATTATTACAAAGTGTCTGTTCTACGTCTAGCCAGGGTTCATCAAGGGGTGTGTGTTTTATCCATCTTGAAATGTATTCTATCCTGTTGGCTAGAAAGTAATAATAGAAACTGGGTAGCTCTAGTCCTCCTTTATCTTTGGTCTTATGTACTGTTTTTAGTTTAATACATGGGGATTTATCTTTCCAGAGAAATTTAGAGATGGAGGAGTCCAGGGATCTAAACCAGTCAGATGATGGTTTATTTGGAATCATTGAGAATAGTTTATTTTAGGCAAAACCATCATTTTTATTGAAGCAATTCTTCCCATGAGAGACAAGGGTAGAGATTTCCATCTAGCAAGATCATCCTCAATTTTCTTTAAAAGTGGGATGTGGTTTAGTTTTGTTAAATCTGCCAGTCTAGGAGAGACTTTGATACCCAAGTACGTAATATTCCCTGACTGCAGTTGTGTAGTAAGTGAATTGTTGAAATAGCAATTAATTGGTAGAACTGTGGATTTTATCCAGTTTATAGAGTAATCTGAAACTCTTGAAAAAGAGTTTATCAATCCAATGACCTGAGAGAGGGAGGTTTGTGAAGGCTGGAGGAAGAGCAACACATCATCAGCATATGGACTGATTTTTTGTTCTTGCATTTTATGCCTTTAATATCTGTAGTTTGCCTGATTGCTGCGGCTAGCGGTTCGATAAAAATAGCAAACAGTGAGGGGGAGAGTGGACATCCCTGCCTCGTGCCCCTTTGCAGAAGAAAGCTAGCAGATATTTGATTATTTGTCCTAATGCATGCTGATGGGGAAGCATATAATATTTTTAACCAGTTTATGAAGTAATTTCCAAAACCAAATTTATGCAAGGCTGCAAATAAAAATTTCCAGTTAACTCTATCAAAAGCTTTTTCTGCATCTAGAGAGAATATTGCAGTTTCAATATTTTTCCTGTAAGAATAATCAATTAAATTAAATAATCTGCGTGAATTTGTGGATGAATGCCTCCCTTTAACAAAACCAGTTTGGTCAGGATGTATTATGAGAGGAGTTATCTTTTCCAATCTCTTTGAGAGGGCTTTACAAATTATTTTAAGATCAACATTGATAAGAGATATGGGACAATAACTGGTAGGTAATACAGGGTCTTTGCCTGGTTTTAACAGGAGACTAATGTTGGCTGATAACAATTATCTCACACTGTAATTGCATGCAGTCAGATGTGAGTTTAAACGAAGTTCCATGAAAACAATTAAATTAATTCTGTTAAGGCACCGAGGACAGAATGCGTCATGGAGCACGCCGACACATCACACAGATAGTAGCAAATAAATGAGCAGGGCGATGACCACGTGGCCGCAGTGCAAATATCCTGCATTGACATACCAATATGCAAGACTGTCGAGGGTGTGATTCCTCTGGTCGAGTTCGCCCTGAGGTTGTCAGGGGGCTCTAAACCTGATGCTCTGTAAGCTTCAGAAATGGCCTCACACAGCCAGTGTGACAGGTGCTGGGTGGATAACGGGCGACCTGCAGAGGCGTCTCTATAATGCACAAACAAATGTTGAGTCTGACGCAGTGTGGCCTTGCGTGCTACGTAGCATGCCAACACACGCACAGGGCAGAGAAGATGAAAAGATGCTTCTTCTTCTGATTTGTGGGGAGGAGGGAAAAAAACCTCCAACGTTATCATTCTCGATTTAAATGAGCTCATAATGTTTTTAGGCATAAACGCTGGGTTAGGTCTCAGATCAGCTGAAACTGCCATCAGCTTGAAACCTGAGACATGACGGAGCAACAGAGAGAGCAGATAAATCACTCACTCTCTTTGCAGATGTCAAAGCCAACAGCAGGGCTGTTTTAAGTGACAAGAATTTAATAAAAAAAAACTGTTCTGTCACCAAAGCCTTCGTGACAGGAAAAGATGGTTGCAGCATACATTTTAATTGTGCGGAATGCCAGATTTCTGTCCATCAGCTGCTGCAGAAAGGACAACACGCCACCTAGTGGACATGAGATGGCCTCTACAACATTTTCCGTACACCAGCATTGAAAAAGCTTTCCACTTTGATGTGTACAGCGCTGTGGTGGAGGCAGCGTGTGGATCCTGGATTGTGCGCACTACTTCTTGAGGGAGACCCATCTTCTCTAAGTGGCTCCGCTCAGTGGCCAGACCCAAAGTTGCTGGCCTATTTCTGGGTGGCTCCTGTTCGCTCCTCCTGCCTGGAGGAGAGCGTCCTCCCTCCATGGCAGTTTCCACGGACGACCTGATAACAGACGTCGCAGGATTGGAAACCATGGGGCGCTCACGCGCTTAGGGGCTATCAGAATGGCAGACAGTTCTTCCTCCTGAAATCGGCCCAGAAACCGTGATATTAGAGGGTCTGTGGGAAAGGCGTAAATTTCATTTCAGGCCACAGGCTGTGGGCAAACGCGTCCTTTCCTAACGGTGGATCGTACCGTGGGCTCAATGAGAACCAAAGTTGACACTGGGCGTTCTCCCACGTGGCAAATAGGTCCACTTCTGCCCTGCCACATTTCTTCCAGATCTGAGAAATCAGCTCAGGATGGAGACTCCAGTCCTCGTGGTGCGGACCGCCCCTGGCCATTATATCCGCTCCTCTGTTCAGGACGCAGGGGATGTACACTGCTCAGATGGAGAGCAGGTTTTTGTGTGCCCAATACAGCAGCTGTCTCGCAATGTGTAACATTTGGGCTGAGCGCACGCCCCCCCTGCCAGTTTATGTAAGCTGCAGTCACCTTGTTATCTGTGTGGATCAGAACATGTTGATTCTGCAGCAAGGGAGTGAAATGTTGAATCACATTCAAAACCGTGCGACATTCCAAAACATTTATGTGAGCTGATGTGTGAGCTGGCCACAGCACCCCCACCGCCCATGACAGGCACGTTCCTCCCCAACCTGACAGGGACGCATCTGTGAAAACTGAGACGTGTGATGTAGGTCTGCTGACAGGGACTCCCTCCGACAGCGTGAGGGGATTTCCCCAATGTTTCAGGTCAGTTCCCACGGAGGGGGGCACAGAAATCATCCGCCTCTTCTGCTTTACTGGATCTATGCGCAGACGAGCAAACCACCTCTGAAGGCATCTCATGTGAAGTAAGCCCAACAGAACCACCGCGTGAGCTGACGACATTGTTCCTAACAGTTTCATGATGGAGACAGCTGTCACTACTTTGCCGGGTTTTACGTGGCGGAGCTGGTTTTTTAGAGTTTCGGCTCTCGTTTGTGATAAACGGGCCCTCATAGTGACAGAGTTTAGCTCCACTCCCAGATAAACGATCATCTGGGCCGGGAGAATCGAGCTCTTCTCCCAGTTTATGGCAAAGCCAAGATTTAACAGGTGTGACGTCAGCGCTTTGGTTTGTGCCACTGCTTCCAGCCTGGATCAGGTCAGCAACAGCAGATCATCCATTCTCGTCCCTGCTCTGTGTAGCGGCTGCAGGGCCGTCTCCACGCATTTTGAAAACGTGCATGGTGAGAGGGAGTAACCGAACGGAAGTCTGTTGTATTGGTATTGGGTCCCTTGGAAGGAGAAGCACAGGAACTTTCTGTGCTTTGGAATGATTGGAATGTGAAAATAAGCGTCTTTGAGATTGATGGAGGTAAACCAATCATTCTGGTGAATGTTGTTCAACAGCTGTCTGGTTATCAACATGTGAAACTGTCTCTCCAAAATCGACTTGTTGAAAATGGATAAATCTAAGATGGGTCTCATCCCTCTGGTCCGTTTCGGAACCAGGATGTAGCGTGAGTAAAACCTTGTGTTTTTCTTTCCGTTGGGAATCCTGGAAATTACATTTTTTACCAGTAGTTCCTGAACTTACCATACCATACCACTTTATTTATAAAGCACTTAAAACAGCAACACGGCCAACCAAAGTGCTGTACAGACAAAACAACAGGTAACACACAAAGCAAAATACAAAATGAGGTAAATCAGAATATAGACAAAAAACGATGCAGATAATGACGACAAACCAGTGTGGAGCATACAGGATATCAAAACAGATCATCTTGTGTTGAAAGCTATTGAATAGTAGTGAGTTTTTAAATGGGACTTGAAAACTGAGAGGGAGGGGGCCTGTCTGACAAGCAGATGTAACTCGTTCCAGATTCTTGGTCCTGCTACAGAGAAGGCCCTGTCACCTCTGCGCTTAAGACGAGTTCCTGGAACTGTGAGGAGCAACTGGTCTGCTGACCTCAGGGAGCGTGGTGGGACATACAGTTGTAGCAAATCAGAGAGGTGGTGGGGGGGGGGGGGGGGCGACACTGTTCAGCGATTTGTAGACATACATGAGTATTTTGAACTGGATTCAAAAGTGAACCGGTAACCAGTGCAGTGTGGCCAAGACTGGTGTAATGTGCTCTCTTTTGCCTGTACTGGTTAAAAATCGGGCTGCTGCATTCTGGACCAGTTGTAGTCGTGCAATGGAGGTCTGACTGATACCAAACAGGAGCAAATTGCAGTAATCAAGCCTAGATGTAATCAATGCATGTATTACAGTCTCCAGGTTCTTTTTGGACAGAATGGGCTTCAGTTTAGACAGCCGCCTCAGTTGGAAGAAGCATGATTTCACAGTCATGTTTACATGATTGTTAAGTTTCAGGAAAGGGTCCATTATCACGCCCAGAGTAGTGACTCTTTGTTTTTCTGACAGGGTTAGAGTGGAAAGGTCGATGCAGTGGTTTGTGATTATGTCGTTGGGAGGGAACAACATGACTTCAGACTTTTTTTCATTGAAACTTAAGAAATTTAAAGCCATCCAGTCCCTGATGTCAGCCAGGCAGTTGAGCAGCGGTTGAATAGAGCATGTACCATTGTGTCTTAGGGGGAAGTAAATTTGACAGTCATCGGCATAGAAGTGGAAGGGCATGTTGTGTTTCCGGAAAATAGCACCAAGCGGCAGCAGATATAAAGAGAATAGGAGGGGACCCAGTATGGACCCCTGCGGAACCCCCCATTTAAGCTCTGCCTCTGCGGAACTAAAATCCTTGATGGAAACACAAAAGGATCTGTCAGCGAGGTAAGATCTGAACCAATTGAGGGCTGATCCTGTGACGTCCACCCACTGCTCCAACCTAGCAATGAGGATCTCATGGTCGATGGTGTCAAAGACGGCTGTGAGGTCCAACAGGACAAGTAGCACAGAATCACCGGTATCTGTGGATCTGAAGATGTCGTTAAAGACCTTCAGCAGGGCAGTTTCAATGCTGTGGAGAGGTTTAAAGCCAGATTGGAAAAGCTCTAAGATGGCGTGATCCTCTAGGAAGCACTTCAACTGGGACTCGACTATTTTCTCCAGTAGTTTAGAAACAAATGGGAGTTTGGAGACAGGCTGTAAGTTGGAAACGACTGAGGGGTCAAGGTTTGTTTTTTTCAGGAGAGTCTGGACAGCAGCATGTTTAAAGGATTTTGGCACCACGCCAGTGGATAAACTACTGTTTACTATGGCAAGAATGGACGGACCTAGAGTAGAAAAAACCTCCTTTAGTAGTCGAGGGGGGACCACATCAAAGGGGGAGCCAGAAGTTTTCAAGCTGCACATGACCTGCTCTAGAGAAGATAGAGTGATGGGTTCAAAATGGTCAAAAGGAGCTACAGATTGAGGTGGGATGGATGGGTCATGAGTTGGAGGGGAAATGAGAGCCCTGGTGGTCGCAATTTTTTCCAAAAAGAAATGTAAGAAGGTGTCGCACAGCTCAGTCGAGGCTTCCAGAGGTGATGGTTCAGTGAGGTGGAGAACATAGTTTAGGGTGGAGAAGAGGACATGTGGGTTGTGAGAGTTTGAGGTAATCAAATCAGAGAATAATTTTGATTTAGCAGCTTTTACAGTTTTCTGATAACAGCGCCAACTCTCTTTAAGTATCTGGAAAGAGACCTGCAGCCTGTCTTTTCTCCACTTCCGTTCCGCCCTCCTACATCGCTGCCTAACGGCCTTGGTGATGTCACTCAGCCAAGGTTCTGCTCTGAGTTTTGATTTTTTGGTTTTAACAGGTGCAAAATTATCCAGAGTCTTTAAGCAGACAGAGTTGAACTGGGATGTCAGCTCCTCAGTGGTGGTGAGAAACACTGGGGGCTGAATGATCATTTCAGAGTTGTAAACATCTGTGAAACGTGCGGCAGTGAAGTGGTTAATGGTCCGGGTGCGACGTTCAGGAATGCACGACTTAGGAGTTAGATGGGGGAGGGTGAACTCGAACCGGACTAACATGTGGTCTGAAAAAACATTATCACCAATAACAAGATTATTAACAGTCATATCATGAGTTAAAACAAGGTCCAGTGTATGTCCACGCTCTTGGGTGGGACTGTTTACATGCCGAGTTAAATTAAATGAGTCCAATAAATCTAAAAAGTCTTTAACCAAGGGCTTCTCAGGACAGCACACGTGCAAATTAAAGTCACCAATAATGAAAAGATGTTCATATTTTGGTGTGATTTCCGCCAAGAAGTCAGAAAACTCATTTATGAAATCCTTAGACCTAGGTGGGCGGTAGACTAGTGCAAATAACGTCGGAGGTGAATGTCCGAGTTCAAAGACGCTCAGCTCAAAGCTGGCGTGGGGAACTTGGATAGGCAGTTGTTTACAGTCAAAAGTTGATTTGAATATTGTTAATAATCCACCACCGCGCCGGCCTGATGGCCGCGGGGCGTTAAAACACAGACAGTTCGGTGGCAGTAATTCCGTCAAGGCGCTGGACTCACCCTGAGACATCCAAGTCTCTGTGATGCACAGAAAGTCCAAATCGTGCTGTTGAAAGTAATCCCTGAGGATAAAAGTTTTGTTGGTAACAGATTTTGCGTTGGCCAAACACATCCGGATATTGTCCAAAGTAGAGACAGCAGCGGTGGACTTAGCGCGCGCTAATGGCCACAGGTTTTCAATAACAGCCCCTCCAGGTCGGTCCGGGCTGTGCAATGGCTGACAACTCCCGCTGGTTACCTGGTCCAGGCACGCGGAAAGCTGGAGACCATGACCGCCAGCTGAAGAGGAAGATGCAGCGCGCAGAGCTTTCAGCTTCACCAGCTGACCAGCGCGTTTTCCCCGGCGTCTGAAGCGAGATCTCCGGGCAGGGAGGTGAGGAGCGCAGCGGAGGTAAGCTGGCACGTCCGCCAGCAGGGGGGGAGGAGGGGGGGGGTCCAGAGGTACGCTGATAATGGTCAAAATAAGCGACTTCAGTGACAGAAAAATAAAGATCCAAAAGTTGTTGTCTGTCTTACACCAGCAGAGAGTTGATGTCATTGATGAGGAATACAAAAAACAAAAATAATCCAAACACCATCAGCAGAGGTGGATTGCAAGCCATGTACACGGGCGCCATCTTACCGGAAGTAACTTATGCATGATGACAGAACTGTCTCTATAATCCCTCTGAATGGTGGGGGTTGAGCTGCAAACTGCAGCGCGCAACCCTTGCTGATAAGATGGTGCATCCAGCTGTTCAGGGATCATGCTTGCTGCCACTCTGCGTAACACTTTGGGAGCGGGCACGCGTTTTTGTGTTGTGTCATGTCTTTTACGGACGTCAGCCAAATCAAAGCCTCTGTGCCGTGCTCGGGCTGCGGGCTCACATCAGAAATGATGTGAGCTGACGTGCGCTGAGGGGAGGCGTGCGCGCCCTCAGCAATGCGACGTTGCTTGGGTGGGGGCTGTTGCCGCCGTGGGGACACGCGTTTGTCTCCGCTGCAGTCAGAAGGGGCAGAACACACCCTGGGCTGAGAGCGAGGTTTTCTCCTGGGCTCGGTCTGCTGAAAAACATTCATTTTTGCCGCTGTGTCAAGCGAGCATTCTGTGTGTTTTCTCGAGCTGCGGTGACTTTTTAAAAACCTGTTTGAGGACACCGGCTCGTTTTGTGTGGAGGATGTGTGCAAAGAAGCCGCTGTGAGATCATTCGAACGACAGTCAGGCTGAAATCAGACACTTTATTCACTGAATGATGTTTTAGTTTTATTTCAAAACTCAAGTCATCATTATGCACACACACATCCTCCGCAAAGAGTCATTTCTTAAATCTTCTCCCCGTTGAGCCCTGCGGCTGGTTGTTCCAGGGTGGCGCCTGTTGGCGATCTCTGGGGAAATGCTGAGCTGCTGGTTGCCGGGATGAAAAGGACTGTTCTCTGGCGGGAGGGGCTGGCGGCGGAGCGGGGCGGGAGGACGCTGCTGCAGCTGTACAACATCTCTGCTGATGCCTCTGGCCGCGACGATCCTTCCAGCAGGCTGGGGGGCGGGAGGAAGAGTGCGGCTTCATCAGGTGTCGCACAGTCTCCGACACCTCCTCTGACTTCTTTGATTTTTCCAGCATGGCCTTGAACAGCGTGTCTGTTGTGATGGGGCCCTCCAGCAGGGTCTTCTGCAGTTTTTCCGGCAGGGAGGGGGAGTGACGAAGCCAGGTGGACCTCTGGGTCATTATCATCCAGGCAGCGATGCGAGACAGGCAGACAGCAGAGGAGGCGCACAGGTTGAGGATAACGTCAGATGCCTTGCAGAGTGAGCCTTTTTTTCTGCTCAGGCAGGTTTGTTTCCTCCAGCCTCTTTGAGATGTTGTAGGCCAACAGAGCAACATTGTTGTTCGCTGTGGCTGCCTGGAACTCACACTGGTAAGCTCGGTTGGAAAGTGACGTCACCGTCTGGTCGTGCTTCCACAGAGGAACTGGACACTGGTCCAACCTGTACACTTTTGCTCCTAGAGCTTCTGCCAGGCTTGGCTCCAGGGTGGGTACCGAGGGAAAATCCCGTTCAGTAAACCCCTCCACTCTGGTGATGGGCGTGAAGGTGGAGATGGTGGCCCTCAAGGGCTGCAGCCTCGTTCCAGTAAGACGTCACTGCTGGGAAATAAGGCCAGATGGCGTCAGGGCGGCGAGCTGGGGTGGAGCCAAATCTTCCCACTAGATCATCCGATCTGGGTGGGGGGAGGAGAGGGAGGGAAAGTCCCTTCGTGTCAGCCGCCTCCTGTTTTATGCCGGGCAGCTCTGAGAGGAGGGCACCGACGGCTGGGAGCGGTGTGGTCACTGAAACGGAAAGGCCTGGGAGGGGTGAGCATCCGCTCTGCCCCTCTTGTTCCAACACTACGCTCTCCGGGAGGGAATGGGCAGCAGGGCTACTGCTGACGTCGCCTATCCCAGAGGAACCATCCAATTCGCTCCGAGACCCGGCATTAAAAAATAAATGATGGCGTCATCCAGTGAACAGTCCCCCACCACGGAGAGGCACTCCTCGGTGTTAGCCTTAAACAAGGCCCCTCACCTCTGCCTCTCCTCAGGGGGGAGGAGGTCACAGAGGCGGCAGGAGGAGGCAAGGTCAGCGTGGCGGGGATCTAGGCATCCTTCGCTGGTGTCGTGCAGGTTGAAGCTCAGCATGTAGCCGGTCTTGTAGGACGGGCACAGGCGGATGATGTTGGTGCTAGACATCGCGTTGTTGGAAGATCAGTGCTAGTTACTTGCTGAAGAAAAATGGGAGCCAAATATCCGCTCTCAACGTAATTTATACGGATCGGGTGGGGCTCACATGACAGGTGGGCGTGGACTAAATTTTTCAGTGCAACACTTTGTGTGATGGGATAAAACCACAAGCGACAGCCTTAAAGGGCGAAGCCTATACGAAATAGAACTGATTCTTCCCCCAACAGCTTACTCCAAAGTGGAACAAACCAAACAAATGGGGGAAGAATTAGTTTTGTTGTGTGTTTCCTTGACTGATGAAGCCTTCCGGACCGAAGGCGAAACGTTTCAGCACAAAAAAAAAGAAACTGTCCAGATGACCTGACTGAAAAATGTTGGATTGTATACCTGGATTATTGAGCATGGACTTTGTTGTTTTCAACCAGTTTGACAAGACTGTCAACAAGGAAGAGGGCCAGCAGTGGAGGAGGGGGCATACCAAAGAGACCATCTCATCACAAGCAGAACTGGTTTGTTCCAATTTGGAGTAAGCTGTTGGGGTAGAATCAGTTCTACAGTATTTTGTATAGGCTTCGCCCTTTAAGACTATCGCTAGTGGGTTTATCCCTAGGCGCTCAGCGCAGCACTGAAAACTTTAGTCTACGCCCACCTGCTGTGTGTGGGCCTCACCCCCGGTCCGTATGAATTACGGTGAGACCAGGTAATCGGCTCCCATTTTTTCTTCAGCCAGGTAGCTAGCACTGTCAGAAGAATGAAGAAGGAAATGTTATCCAGCTTTGACCAGCACAACCTTTGCTAAGGATGCCTGGGTCTCCGCCACGCCAACCCCTGCCATCCCGGTGAGCTCTTCCTCCCCGAGGAGAAGCAGACGAGCAGCCTCGTTCAAGGTAAGCACCGAGGACTGCTTTTCCATTGCGGGCCGCTACCCAATGGACGACGCCACCACCTTTTCTAACATGTTTTTTCCTCGCGGTAATCGAATGATTTCCTCAAAAAAGGCGATATTAGCAGCAGCCCCGTTGAATGTTTTTCCATGGAGGGCCGCTACTCGGTGGACGATGCCACTGCCTTTTCTAACGTGTTTTTTTCTCAAGGTAAATCGGATGGTTTTCTCAAAAAAGGCGTTGTTGGCAGCAGCTCCGCTGAGTGTTTTTTTCTTTGGCAGGACGCTATGCGCGAGATGACGCCACCACCTTCTTTGACGCAGAGTCACAATCGAATGATTCATCTGAGAAAGACAATGCAGAGCTGCCCCCTCTCTCCTGGAGAGCGTAGTGACAGAAAACGAGTGGCCGAGTGGATGCTCAGCCACCTCGGATCTTCCCACGTCGGCGACCAAACCACTCCCAGCCATCGGTGCCCTCCTCTCGGAGCTGCCCGGCATAATCCAGGAGGATGTTAACACAAGGGACTTTCCGTCCCTCGCCTCCCTCCGCCCTGATCTGATGATCTGGCGGCAAGGTTGGCTCTGCCCCAGCTCATCGCCCTGACCCCATCTGACCTCGCAGTCCAGCTGTGACGTCACACTGGAATGAGGCTGCAGCTGGGCCCAGCAAGCTGAAGACATCCGTCTCCAC
>NC_056516.1:931425-933217 GCF_014905685.2 Nematolebias whitei | reverse complement strand
ATGGATGGATGGTCATATGGATGGATCAATGCAGAAATGTTTCTTAACTGAGGCACCGTGGACTCCAGCATCTTTGGCACAATGTGGGCATTTTATTTTCCAAACACCTTTGCCACAGCAGGTGCAGGAGAGCAGAGCGTCCGGAGACACTCCGAGGTATGGTCCGCTGCAGTTGATGTGTAGTCTGGAGGCACAAACTCTCAGATCCTGATGCTGTGGTCCAGCGATGGCTTCATATGTCTGGCTGGCTGTTTTCTCATCCCCATCTGACAAACAAAAAAAAAATAATTGTTATAATCTCCTCTAAACATCATTATCCTTCACTTTAATCTGTAATTTTCAAGTTTTGAATGTTTGTGTCATGGCATACTTGGTTGAAAGTGCAGTGGCCACACATTACTGTCCCATCCTTCTCCAAGGACACCCATGGCTGTAGAGGAGCTTCAGACAGGGACTGACTGATTAACCTGAAATGATACACATTACATGTTAATACAGGTCTGTTCAGTTAGTGCTGACGATCATATGTTTCACTATTGTGAACATCTGCTGGTGTTTACTGACTGTAAGAACAGTCAGATGTTAGTTACAGAGTCAGGACGTGCAATATGGCATAAAATTCATAACCCTGCGATATTGTCTATTGTGATGAGAAGCTACACGCTAATTACATCAGGGGTTTTTTTTTCCCCCGGTGGTCTGTCCATTCAGCATACATGTTATGGTATCGTACATTTAGTTATTACGCATGTGTGCGCATGCACATTTTGCAATAAGCCTGTGACTTTCAGAGGAGCCGTCTAATCATCCTACACTGCAAGATACAACAAAAAGTAAGTTAGTAAATTGTTTTGGTGCAAAGTACTGTTGTAATGTGGAGTTACCCAAGTGAACAGACTGAGAGGAAAACAGAACCAAACTCAAATGCAATTGAAAAATGTTTATTTTACAGTGAGTGAAAAATAAACTATTTACAAACAGGATCTGGGTCTGTGAAGACAGAGGAGGAGGATTACTTTATGACTAAGAGATGATCCAACAACTGAATATTCAAGGTCTTTGAGAGGCTTACAGTGAAAGTAGTTAGGATGGCTGGTGGACAGGCTGAGGGTTTTTCTCCTTCCAGTATGATGACCAGGTAGACTGCAAAGGCAAGTGGTGGAAGGCGTGTGCAGGCAGCTGAGCACCAGGAAACACAGGTAAGTTTATCCTCAGGGTTTTCTTCAATACTTCAAAATACAGGACGGGATCCAGGACATCAAGACTCTGAAAATGTGGACACAAAACAAGGTGTCTTTTCAATCTTTGAACACTATACTGGGCTGGAGGCATATGTACCGGCAGGTAGAACAATGCTCCAGCAATGACTGGAGCTCAACTGGAGCCTTAAGTAGGGAAAATGGTCTCAGCTGCGGCTGCTCATCAGCGCTGCCCCTGCCTTCAGGAACCTGGTGGAAGGAAAATGACAAAACCCTACAAGTACACATGGTTTTATTGTGAATTTACACAATTTACAGTTTTCAATGCATTTCCTGAATCGTAAGTAAATGGTTTTTGTGACGCTTTGCGTGTAATATGTGCTCGACTTCAGGTGGAGCGAAGACTCCGTTTGTTTATGTGCGAACAGTGCAAGTGAATTTAGTCCGAGCTTTGTGAATTTAATTTAAACAATATAAGGACAATATGATCATTCCGCTGCCTTATCTGTTAACTCAGGGTGTCATACACCTGTTAAACTGCTAAGTCAGGGTGTCATACAGATGTTAAACTGCTAAGTCAGGATGTCATACAG
>NC_056516.1:929855-931325 GCF_014905685.2 Nematolebias whitei | reverse complement strand
CAGGGTGTCATACAGATGTTAAACTGCTAAGTCAGGATGTCATACAGATGTTAAACTGCTAGGTCAGGGTGTCATACAGCTGTTAAACTGCTAAGTCAGAGTGCCATGCAGCTGTTAAACTGCTAAGTCAGGGCGAACTGAGGCGTGGGGGTGTAATACAGCTGTTAAAAACAAAGTATATGATGATCTGACAGGTTAACTGCTCACTCAGGGTGTCATACAGCTGTTATTCAGGGCGAATTGAGCCATCAGGGTGTCATACAGCTGTTATTCAGGGCGGATTGAGGTGTTAGGGTGTCATACAACTGTTAATAAAAGTATGGTGATCTGACAGGTTAACTGCTACGTCATGATGTGATATGGCTAATTAAATAGAAGCGTATGGTGATCTCACAGTGGCTAGATGGCAGCCGCCAGTTTGCGCTACGCATATGGCAATCTGACGATGTATGCTGGCTGAACAGAACACGGCAGTAGTCAAGGGTTTTTTTTTTGCCGGCTAGTCGGTTTGTTACACATTCCTACTGTATCTAACATTGGACTGGGATGCTTGATATGACATAAAATTCATATCCCTGCGATATCTATATTATGATGAGACGTTACACAAAGCTACATGCTAACTACGGCCAGCTAGCTTCTCTACTACTCTCGAAGAAAACAGACTTTAACACCATTTACACTCAGTTTTCAACTAAAAAAATGTAACTGTAAATATAGCTTTTTACTTACTTCGACAGAAAACTTTTAGCTCGAGGAGATGGGGTGGAGAGGACCCGAGTAGTCCGGCGGATCTCCATCTAGCTCGCTCTGAATTTTTTCGTCGGCCGGCAAGCACAAAAAAAACAAAACGCCAGCACTTCAGCATTAGACCACGGTGTCGTCATTATTGTTTTTAAAATCTTTAAAATAGGTCCAGCCGCTACTCCAGTTCGAGAAATTGCAAATGGCGGATCGGAGTTTTGAAAAGTTTCTGAAAGATCCAGTGACTCCTCCCCCTGACCAATCAGTGACCGGCAGTGCGCTGACGTCACATCTGGACCCAACAAGAACCAGACCTGGGACCCCAGAGAAGCAGGTCCCAAAAATTGTGTGGGTTGCACCGCTGAGAGATTGTTTTGATCGAACAGACTGGCAGGTTTTCAGAGAAGCTGCTGAAAATGGAGGTTCGCTTGATCTTGACCAATACACATCCTCAGTTCTGGGTTACATTAGTACATGTACTGACACTGTCTCCACTATCAGAAATGTTAAAAGCTACCCAAATAGAAAACCTTGGCTGAATGCAGAGGTGCGTACCCTGCTGGAAGCCAGGAACACTGCCTTCAGGTCTGGAAACTCAGAGGAGCTGAGTAGGACAAGAACAGAGCTGGTTGCTGGTATTAAGAGGGCCAAGGCCACATATGTAAAGAGGATCGAGGGTCAATTCATCTCACAAGACCCTCGGAGCATGTGGAGGGGCATTAAGTG
>NC_056516.1:928247-929755 GCF_014905685.2 Nematolebias whitei | reverse complement strand
CACTTGGGACAAAAGCTTCCAGGATGGACCAGCAACCTGTCCCTCCAGGGAAGTATGACCATATGGTGACAAGGTCTCCAACCGAGTTCACCAGTGCTCATTCCAGACGGCCGCAGCAAACAACAATGTCGCCCTGCTGGCCTACAGCATCTCTAAGAGGCTGGAGGAAGCAGCAGACCTGCTGGAGGCAACAAAGAGCTCTCTCTGTAAAGCTGCTGATGTCATCTTAAACATGTGCCACCTCTGCGATCTGCCTGTCCCACATCGCCGCCTGGAAGACCATGATCCAGAGGACCACTTGGCTCCGCCTCTCACCACCCTTGTCTGAGAGGCTGCAGAAAGACCTGTTGGAGGGCCCCATTACTCCAGAAGCACTGTTCGGGGCCAACTTCAGGACCATCCTTGAGAAATCGCAGAGGTCCGAGGAGGTATCTGTCATAACGCGGGGAACCCAGAGTTGTACGAGACCAGAAAGGACAAGATAAAGTTTAGAAAAAGATAACAGTGTTTATTATATACAGTGCTATTTACAGGTGGTAATCTCTTCGGAAGATCCTGGGGAAGAGAGTTGGTTCAGTGAAGGTCCACTTGTAAGATTGTACACAGTGAATGCTTGCTTGTATTTCTCTTACAGATGGAAGTGCAGGTGTTAAACACGGATGACATCCTCCGGAAGATGCCAGAGAAGAGAGACCAGGTTGTAAAGGCAAGGCAGGTTGAACAGGCGTGTGGCTGGAAGGTGAGGCACAGAGAACAGGGACCAGAGACAACGGGGTTTCCAGAACAGGACAGGATTCGAGGAAGCAGGATAACTGTGGGCACTAGAAAAAGGTAAGTAATATTTCCAAAAAAGTTCAATCTGGTCCTCTGGACATTCAAAAAAACAAAAAACAAAACAAAGCAAAAAAATATAGAAACGTTTCGTCTCTCAGCCAAGAGACTTCCTCAGTCTGAGGTGCTGTTTTCAGCTCAGTCTCTTAAATAGCACCTTCTCAGAGTGGATCAACCAGTTTGCTACTGACAACCAAAACCAGCTGATCACATGCTCAAGAAGGACCATCAGCCTAACAATGGATCATTAGCACACTGATGGCTGCTTACTATTCACAGAGGGCTGAGTGAAACTAGCAATCACAGCATTGTAAGAGGGGGACAGTTGAACGCGGAGGCCTCCACCCCTTTTTAATGATGGACAATTTCTTTTCACAAAGATGGCTTCCTTTACTCCTCTCTCAAACCATCATTCCTCTCTGTCCAGGATGTGAACATATGGGTCTTGGTTCCTCCTTTTCACCTGATGGCTGACTGGTGTCCTGTTAGGGTTTCTTCTCTGCTTTCAAGAAGGCCCAGTTAGGATATCCACATTGCTCTAGAGCCTGTTTTGTGTAGGATTTCTCCTTCTGCCTGGCTCCTGAGTTAGTGGGGATGCTGTCTGCTCTGTGATACAGAGTCCTGATGACTCCTAACTTGTGCTCCAAAGGGTGATGGGAGTCAAACTGCAAATACTG
>NC_056516.1:917336-928147 GCF_014905685.2 Nematolebias whitei | reverse complement strand
TCCACAGAGTTGATGTGGTCAGTAAAATGTTGGACTTCCTGAGATTTAATTTTAACCCAGGTGTCGTCAACATACCTGAACCAATGACTTAGTGGTGTCCCTGAAAAGGACGTCAAGGCTCTCTTTTCTACCTCCTCCATGTACAGGTTGGCAACAATAGGAGAAACTGGAGACCCCATAGCACACCCATGTTTCTGCCTATAATATTGCTCCCCATATGTGAAGTAGGTGGACTGCAGGCACAGTTTCAAGAGTTGACATAGTTGTTCTGTGGAAAGCGTGGTCCTGCTGCTCAGAGTGGTGTCTGATTTTAATCTTAAACTGACTACCTCTACTGCATCATCAACAGGAATGCACGTAAAGTGATGTGACATCAAACGAGACCATTTTTCATCAGTCACAATGATGACATCTCTCAACTCAACCACAAAGTCCATGGTGTTCTGTATGTGGTGTTCTGAGCTGCCAACTAAAGGGATGAGTACAGACGCCAGATATTTGGAAACATTGTAAGTGACAGAGTTAATCATGCTAACAATAGGTCTTAAAGGTACACCTTGTTTGTGGATTTTAGGTAAACCATACAGACTAGGTGTGGCCTCCCCTGGGTACAGTCTGTGGTACAGAAAACAGTCAATAGCCTTGTCCTGCTCCAAATTTTTCAGGCAATCTATTAACTTCTTCTTGTAACTACTTCCTGGATCTCTTTTTAGAGGCAGTATAGGTGGTCAGTTTAAGATTAAAATCAGACACCACTCTGAGCAGCAGGACCACGCTTTCCACAGAACAACTGGGTCAACTCTTGAAACTGTGCCCACCGCTACTACATCATCAACATTTTCTCCTGTTGTTTCCAACCTGTACATGGAGGAGGTAGAAAAGAGAGCCTTGACATACTTTTCAGGGACACCACCAGGTCATTGGTTCAGGTATGTTGACGACACCTGGGTTAAAATTAAATCTCAAGAAGTCCAACATTTTACTGACCACATCAACTCTGTGGATAAATACATCAAGTTCACACGAGAAGATGTAAAAAATTGCAGGTTAGCTTTCTTGGACTGTGAGGTCTCAGTCTCTGGTAGAGGACATTTGCAAACCGAGGTGTACCGCAAACCCACCCACACAGACCAGTATTTGCAGTTTGACTCCCATCACCCTTTGGAGCACAAGTTAGGAGTCATCAGGACTCTGTACCACAGAGCAGACAGCATCCCCACTAACTCAGGAGCCAGGCAGAAGGAGAAATCCTACACAAGACAGGCTCTAGAGCAATGTGGATATCCTAACTGGGCCTTCCTGAAAGCAGAGAAGAAACCCAAACAGTACTCCAGTCAGCCATCAGTTGAAAATGAGGAACCCAGACCAGTGGTCATTCCGTATGTTGAGGGAGTATCAGAGAAACTGAGACGTTTATTTTCTAAACATAACATCCCAGTGGCTTTTAAACCCCAAAATACATTACGGCAAAGACTGGTTCATCCCAAAGATCCAGTCCCCCGGCACAAACAGAGTAATATTGTGTATGCTGTTCAGAGTAAGGAGGGCTGTGATCAGTCTTACATCGGGGAAACTAAACAGCCACTGGCCAAAAGGATGGCCCAGCACAGAAGATCAACATCATCAGGCCAGGATTCTGCGGTCTACACTCATCTCCAGGCCAGCGGTCACTCTTTCAAGGATGAAGATGTTCACATCGTGGACAGAGAGGAACGATGGTTTGAGTTAGGAGTAAAGGAAGCCATCTTTGTGAAAAGAAATTGTCCATCATTAAACAGGGGTGGAGGCCTCCGGGTTCAACTGTCCCCCTCTTACAATGCTGTGATTGCTAGTATCACTCAGCCCTCTGTGAATAGTAAACAGCCATCAGTGTGCTAATGATCCATTGTTAGGCTGATGGTCCTTCTTGAGCATGTGATCAGCTGGTTTTGGTTGTCAGCAGCAAACTGGTTGATCCACTCTGAGCAGGTGCTATTTAAGAGACTGAGCTGAAAACAGCACCTCAGACTGAGGAAGTCTCTTGGATGAGAGACAAAACGTTTCTATATTTTTTTGCTTTGTTTTGTTTTTTTGAATGTCCAGAGGACCAGATTGAACTTTTTTGGATTTTTCTACCTGGATTATTGAGCATGCATCAGGATATGTAAGTAATATTTGTTTATCACAACGATTTACTGGCTATAGTCATAAATACCGAAATGGGTACAATGCTCTAGCAAAGAGTCACACTGGACTGCAGCCTTAAATAGTAGAGGAGCCTCTTAGGTTGATGGACGACAGCTGGTAGTAAGCAGCGGCCATCTTGGAGGAGGAACTGCAGGCAGTGGGACTCTTACAGTACCCCCCCCCCCCCAAGAGTCACCCCCAGGCGACTTAAGGCGCTTCTCGGGGTGAGCGCTGAAGAAAGCCGTGATGAGGCTTGGGTCTAAGATGAAAGACCGAGGGATCCATGATCTTTCTTCAGGTCCATAACCCTCCCAGTCTACTAGGTATTGGAAACCTCGCCCTCTGCGTCGCACGTCCAGGATAGTCCTGACACTGAAGGCCGAGTGGTTGTCGATTAACCGGGTGGGTAGAGGGAGGTCGGCTGGAGGGCACAAGGGATTCACTGATACAGATTTAATCTGGGAGACGTGGAAGGTTGGATGATCTTCATTGAGCTGGGGAGTTGAAGACGTACGGCAGAGGGGTTTATGATTTTAATGATGGGAAATGGACCGATGAACCGGGGCACCAACTTCCTGGGTGTGTCCTTGAGGTGGATGTCCCTGGTGGAAAGCCACACCTTTTGACCCACCTGGTAAGATGGAGCTGAGGCACGGTGACGATCAGCAAATCTCTTGTTTTGGGCTGCAGTTCGTGTAAGTGCTGCCTTAGCTCGTCGCCAGACTCGTCGACATCGGCGAAAATGGTGTTGAACCGACGGAACAGAAACGTCGGTCTCTTGGCTGGGGAACAATGGGGGGATATAGCCAAGGGAGGCCTTGAAAGGGGACATACATGTGGCTGATGATTCATGGGTGTTGTGGGCATACTCCACCCACACCAGGTGCTGGCTCCAGGCTGAGGGGTTCCTCTCTACGATGCAACGAAGAGTGGTCCTCCAGTTCCTGATTACAGCGCTCAGCCTGGCCATTAGATTGCGGGTGGTACCCTGATGTGAGGCTGGAGGATGCCCCTAAAGTCTTGCAGGAGGCTCGCCAGACCTGAGAAACAAATTGTGGACCACGGTCCGAGACCACATCAGAGGGTATACCATGTAGTCTGAAGACGTGCTGAATCAACAATTGGGTGGTCTCAAATGCAGATTGTAGCTTAGACAGGGGAACAAAATGGGCTGCTTTGGAGAACTTGTCGATGATGGTTAAGGTGGTGGTGTTTCCCTCACTGGGGGGTAGACCCGTGACGAAGTCCACCGAGATGTGAGACCAGGGATGGCTAGGAGTGGGCAGAGGTTGTAGCAGACCGGCAGGTGGTTGGTTACCGGTCTTATTGTGTGCACAGGTGGGGCAGGCTGCTACGAACCCTTTTACATCTTCGGCGAGGGTGGGCCACCAGAAATGTCTCCTTGGAAGAGAGAGCTTGTGAGAAGTGTCGGGGTGACAGGGAAACTTGTGGGTATGTATCCAATTCAGTACCTTGGCCCTCATAACAGAGTGTAGGGTTTCTGGGGTCTTGTCATACATGTTGTGTTTTTCCTCATGTTTGCCTGTCACCCTTCAGCTTTTCTCCTCTTGTGTTCCAGCACTGTCGCACCTGTGTCTAATCCTAATCACCACAGGTGCCAGTCATTTCACCTTGTTAGTGTCTGTATATATTCAGCCCCTTGGTGTCCTGTCAGTGTCTCTGGATTGTCCTTGTCCTAAGGCTTCATGACCTGTTTCTCTTCGTGTCCTCCTTTAAGTAATTTAGCTGCCCCGTCAGCATTTTGTTTTTTAATTAAATTAATAAACAGTTTTTACTTATTTACTGGAGCCTCGTTCCCTTCCTGCACGTGGGTTCGAACACGCTACAGTCAGAACATGATAGAATCCAGAGACCATACCGAACCCAGCAGGAAGATAACTCTTTTTGAGTTCCTGGCCCACGAGGCAGAGAAGACTGCCCAATGTGAGGAAGAGAGGAAAAAGACTTTGTACCTAGGTACACGCCTGACTTTTAAAACTGGGTCTTTTGCCTCACCACCTTGCATTTCTTCACCTCCTCACAAAGCAGCAGCTCCTCGCAACCCATCTCCTCCCCAACCACCACCTACTTTCCTGGAGCGGTCTTCAAAGGGAGGGGGGGCAATCTGCTCAGACTCACCGCAGGAGGAATAGGCGGCAGAACCGAGCCGGCTCCAATGAACTCCAGCACGTCCCTCCTCAGACGCAACCCAGTCCATGCCCGTGTGTTTCCCTTCGTGGGGGGGAGGATGTCGCACCTGTCGCTGGGGGGGAGGAAGCCGTACACCCCTGCGTACCTGTCGCTGGGGGTGAGGAACCCTGCAGCCCCAGCGATCTCTGGGGGAGGATGATCGATGTGGAGGATGTCATCTCCAGGTACACCAGGACTGACAGCTCTGACAGCTCGCCTGAGATGTGGGAGCAGTTCTGGCAGGCATGGATGGAGAGGCACGTGCTGCACTCGCTTCTGCTGTCTCCTGGCCATCCTGGTTCTCCTCTCAGCTCACCACTAGCTGATCTCTATCGCACACCTCCAGCTGTACTTGTGTGGTCTTCCTTGCCAGCAGCTTCAGTCCTGGACCCGCTGGTCTCCGCACCAGCCCTGGACTCGCTGGTTCTCACTCCTGCTTCCTCCATGCTGGGTTCCACCTCAGTACCTGAAACGCTGGTTCTCGCACCAGCTCCTACCATGCTGGGTTCCGCCTCAGCACCTGAAACGCTGGTTCCCGCACTAGCTCCTACCTCGCTGGGTCCTGTACCAGCACCAAGACTAAAAAACTAGAAAAGACTAAAATTATGAGCCATATCTTAGCCTAACTCTACACTACATCAACCAGTGGGAGTTAAAAAGCTTCTGTCTCCAAACAAGTTTTTTCCCTGAAGACCACACAGCAGAGCTAATTGCCCAAGGACTGCAAGATGCGCTCACATCATGGAATTTATCAGAAAGTCGTCAGGTGTGCATCGTTTGATTTCCCCATTAAATGAACTTTAGATTAAATTGATCTGAAGATTTGAATATCTGAAGATATCAAATTGATATTTGATTTAATAAATTAAATTTTGGTTTAAATTAAAATTTGATTGAATTAAATTTGATTTAATAAATTAAATTGAATTTAGAAGTTAGAATATAGTTAAAGCGGTTAAAAAACAAAGACCAGCGTGCTTGTCTGGGAGTCAATCTCTTGGCGTCCCTGAGGTACGTGAGATTCTTGTGATCAGTCCATATGTAGTGAACTAGGCCTGATGTCAAAACCTTGACCTTAGGCACCTTATGGGACAGAACTTGTCATTTCATTGATTTGCATCCAGAAATACAGGTTGACCCATCCTGAGACTTTCTTTCTTAAGTTAATCAAGTGAAAGAAGACTATTCTCTATTATCATTACTATTTTACAAATGTTTGATAATCAAATTGTGTTAGTTCAAACAATGTTTAAATGTTGAAGTGAACTACTCATTTTTATTAACTGTGAAACAGTAATAATGATTCTTAATCCTCATTCAAAGTGAAATCAAGTTGGAATACGTTACAGAGTAATGATTCAATTTCTTGATCGTCTGTTTGAAGTGAGCAAGTGTGTAAGTTGGTCAAAGTTCAAGTTTCGGTCAACTGCAAGTTTACTGAAAAAGAAATGTCATGTTTAACTTTTACAGCAAGATACTGGAGAAGTGACTCCACAAAGTCTGAATTCTTCATAACAATCTTCTGCCTGTTCTTAAACAATCTTAATCTTTTTCCTTGACTTTTCATAACACCTTACATCACAAAACACACCTCTGTTTTGGTCCATCGACCAATCAGAAAGTTCTCAAATGAACCGGAAGTGAGCTTCTTTAAATGTTGGCACTTCCTAGTTCAACCAAGCAGTAAGTTTAGTTGCTACAGTAAGTTGCAGTTAGAGAAGAGTCAGCTGATGATGGAGAGTTCTGCAAGAGGTTCCACCTCCAGTTGTAGTCGGGTGGAGAGTTTGCAGCTCCAGTCGTTTGGGAGTAGATGAAGAAGTTCTGCAGTTCTGAAACTCAGCAGTTCCAGAGTTCATGAAAGCTGGAATTCAGGATGCTGCTGAAAGAAAATCAAGCTGAACCAGAGAAGATCTGGGAATTATGAAAGTCTGTTCTGGATGACCTCACGACTCCCGAGGTTTAGCTGTTCTTACGGAGATGCTGAAAAGTGGCTCGAAGTGGAACTTTACGCCGGAACTGACATATCTTCAGAAAGGTAAAAAGTCGATCTTCAACCAAAGTGTACCGTTGGGACAAGCTGGTCCAAAGGAGCGTGCATGTTCTGGTTAAAACAGACAAATTCCCTCACACATCTCTCTCAAGATAAACTTCATCTTTCCATCTTTAAAATTCTTCTATCTGCTAAAAATCATTACAGATATTTTTAGAAATGTCTGAAGCAAAGTTTTTCAATCACCGCCGTGTGGTAATGCCTGTGGTACTACTGGAAGTGAGAACAATCGCTGCATTGTTTACTTCCTGTAAAACTGATTAATAAGCTGTTGTTATTTTCAATTCTTGCCAATTAATGTAAATGTGTGATGTGTTAAACTTGATTCTGTTAATAAATGACCCACTGTCGTTGGTGAGTCAAAGATAATTAACGTCTCACGTCTGCATTTTATTAAATTCAGATGCACGTTATTATACAGTCCAGAAAAATGAAAGAATCCGTTTTAACAGTATGAATATATGACAGCATATGTCCATACTACATCTGGTGGCCCGTATAAATTCATAAAATGGACTGTATTCGTGTGACAATTGAATATTACATGTTGGCATGAAAAGTGCAGAGAATCAGCTGCTGTGAAACGCAGCGAGCTGAGCTGCGATGCTTGGAGAAAATACTGCATGTTTGCAGCTAGTGATGCTTTGAAAGCTGATATTGAGAGTCAATGTGTCTGTTTAAAAGCTGAAATGTACGTCTGTTGTGTGTGACAAAGCTGATGAGCTGTGGAGAACGTTTATTCTGTTTAAACGGACGGAGTTTCTGCTGCCGACCCGGTTTTGGTCCGGTTCGGTTCTGAGAAATTTGAACGAGTTGTTTTAAATAGATGAAGAAACGTTTTAAGAACTGGACGAAGTCTCAGTGAAGCTTTGAGAGCTTATTGGTTACATTTTTAACAGAAAATAGTGCATTTTGACATTTTAAAAGACGAAAAGTTGACGGACTAGTTCAGGCTAAGGCTAACATGCTAGCTGGAAAAACGATCCGTGATTGGTTGAAAACGGCTGAGTTGGGACGCTGTGATTCGCTTAGAAGTGAGTGACGTGCCTGTGTCACTTCCTCTGAGTCAGCGATATAGTAACCCACCCCGTTGTTGCTCTGTCATTGGTAGATTCAGTCACGTGACCCGGAAATGAAGCTCGTCTTCATAGGGAATTTCAATCTGCTTTTTAAAGTTGAAAAACGCTTTAAAGTTGCATTCTGATCCGCTGTTATGTTTCTTTGAAGCCTAATCGCTGAAACTTTGCCACGTTTCAGTTTGAAATCCGTCATTAAATGGTGTTTCTGGACCACGCTAGCCGATGCTAATTTTAAGCTAACAGCTAACGACCGGATGAGTGACGTGTCACGTCACTTCCTCCATGTCAGATTGTAAAGCTCGGTTGCACCGAAGCTTTTTCTGTGCTTAAAATCACTAAATGAAGTTACCACATGTCCGTAAAAACTCATGTTCATGCAAAAAAGTCGTGCTTGTTGAAACAACGCCACGTTTTAGCTTGAAATACGTTCAGAAATGTTGATTTAACCGAGTTTAGCCGAAGCTAATTTTAAGCTAAGCGGCTAACGACAGGATGTCAACAGAACGTCCACAGGAAGTTGTCATACGCTCCTGCTGGTAGAAAGCTAACACTGCCCCCTCCTGGGAAACTTGATATCACAGTTTCACTTCGTTTTTAGGTTATTTTGAGTGAAATTAAACGTGTTTATTTCTGTAAGACGAATTTTTGAGTTAATAAACGTTCCTCAAGTTGAATTATAACTGTTATCTTGCATTTAAAAAGTGATTAAGGTATTTATGCAGAAAGGCATTTACCAAAACCTTTTATTCACTGGTAATTCCTCATGACAGAGGTGCAAAATAAAAAATTAGACACTTTTTAAAAGATACAGATACAGATATTCACAGAGTAGATAAAGTTTACTCATTTGCTGGAAAGATAATACACGTTTAATTGCTAGATCATTAAATAAGAGTAAATATATCAGGAAAAAGAGACTTTTCTGATTTTATTTTACCACCTAAAACAATTACATCTTCTTATTTAATTTTTAAATAGAAGATATTGGCAGGAGAACAGGAGTATAACAGTTTTTCTGAAGAAAGACTGATTATTCCTCATTATCAATTTTCTTTTCTCTTTTCACCCAACCTGGGTTGATGAGTAGCTGTTAAAATAGCGAACTTCTGAAATAGAACGGTTTAAAAAGCGTCTTTAAACTGATGTTGCTGTGAGACTTTTTAGAAAAATTGCAGGTTTATAAAAATTCAGTGCTTTAGAGTAAGAAACACTGAGAAGCTTGGTAATCTAGTATCTGTTAAGAAATAAGCACATAAAAAGTAACACTGCATAGAAGCATTTACTTGAATATTCATGAATTGGGGTAAAACCTACGAGACAGGTGCCTATTCCTCTGAATAAGTTGACTTATAACAGTACTTTTGTGTAAACCCAGAGCTAAAATAGTGTGAAACTCAATGACACTTGAATACAAATATTTACCTGTAAAATAATCTGAAGCTGGCAACTGTTTTAAACAGATAAAGTGCCACACAGTGAAAACATGACAGGTGTGTTAGAAAAAGATTTTGATCCTTATGAGATGAAGGACCGTTTAGAGGATGCGTTAGCACTGCTGACAGGATCCTTACATCCATATGGCAAACAGGCGAACAGCATGAACCCAAAAGAGTTAGTGGGCAATCTGATGGAGGTTGCAGAGAGTGTGACCTCTACAGAAATTACAATGTCAAGTTATGAAAAGCTGGCTAAAATGGCAATGTTGCTGAAAGAATCATACTTTGCATTAAGACGGGATCACGTCGTGACAGTGTCACAAGTTTCCCGCTGCAAAACGGAGATAGATGTGCTTAAAAAAGATCTGCACAAACGCAGAGTGCATAGAGAGATATTACTGGAACAATATATGCTTTTACAAAGTGAATGTCAAACATCACAGGAACGTTTAAAAGCATGTGAGGAGAAACTGGCCGCAGCAACAAATAAAAGTTCTGACGTGGGGCGAGTTTATCTGGAACTCAGAGAAGACCGTGGACAGAGTCCAGGTCACCCACAACCACCTCAGAAAGATGTTGTTGCACCTCTACATGTGTGGAGAGAAAAACCTCCACCCTCACCTAAAGTGGTAGGAACAGACCTGAACAGGTCTCCTCCACCAAACATGCAACAGTGTGCTGTGAATGTGTTCGAGGCATGTTCTCATGCTAAGACGCCCATAGAAGTGTTTCCTGGTGTAAAGGTTAAACCCCACTCCCTAGAAATGGAAGGACGGAGTGCATCGCCGCCTCCTCCTAAAACAGGTGAGAAAACAGTATTTTCAAACTAACAAACCACGTAATGAAGGTGCACGCTGGGACAGAAAAGCTCCTCTTTCAGAGGATGAACGTGATTATCGTATATGGGGTGTACGTAGGACGCAAAGATATGGGATCCAAGAGGACCCATATTATCAGGGGAAGTCCGAAGAGGAACCCCCAAAAGACGTACCTAACCCTCCCCGACCTCGGACGAAACGAACCGAGGCGATAAAATCACAAAGGTCCCAGGAACAAGGCCCTACACCTCTGAGCTCGGAAGAGACAGAGAAACTACAAAGGTTTTTAGACACTTTGATACACGCTGAAATGGGAAACCAACCTGGAACGCTGTGTAGTGAGGTGATCGCTACTAAATCTGAAGGTGCGAATGACAACATTACAGATGTCGGTGGAACACACCAAGACGTTGCTGTTGCTGCCTCCAACAACCCCTCATCGGATGAAGGGGGGGGTAAACTCACACACAAACGATGATGAGTCATCGCAAGCTGAACACTCAGAACCTGATTTTCATGATTTTGAACTAGGCATTCCAGTTCTGGGAGGACTCCCAGATAACCTGGTACCGAGTCAAGAAGCTGGGCCAGTATGGTTAACAAAACCAACACAGGCCATAGCTCTTTTCTCAACCAATGACGTCGACCAAGGGTCTCAAACCTATGGTGTCTTACCCATAGACAGGTCCGACGACTCAGAAAAGGATTCGTTGGAGCTCCCCAAGGAGCAAGAACCCTCATCAGTCTCATCACAGATTGA
This sequence comes from Nematolebias whitei, assembly GCF_014905685.2. NCBI lineage: Eukaryota > Metazoa > Chordata > Actinopteri > Cyprinodontiformes > Rivulidae > Nematolebias > Nematolebias whitei. The sequence continues at coordinate 917,648 of NC_056516.1, read as the reverse complement.
ACAGGTGGTCGCCCAAGCCGACACTCTGACATCTGATGAAGAAAGGGACAAACTTCGCCAAGTTTTTTTAAAATATGAAAAGTCATTTTCAACTGACCCAGACATCATCCAACTTCAAAAGTTGGATGATCCTGCAATTAACTCGATGATACTGCATCTGACTGACCCAGACAAATACACTCCATCGAAAGTCGAACTGGATTCCGATCCAGACCTTAAAGTCCTCTTTCAGCTGCGCAAACAGTTAAAACTACTCAAGGACAGTCTAACTTTAGCTCATGGAGCGACATCCTCACCCGTGTTCGCGGTCTC
>NC_056516.1:910177-917236 GCF_014905685.2 Nematolebias whitei | reverse complement strand
ATGTGTGATGTGTTAAACTTGATTCTGTTAATAAATGACCCACTGTCATTGGTGAGTCAAAGATAATTAACGTCTCACGTCCGCATTTTATTAAATTCAGATGCACGTTATTATACAGTCCAGAAAAATGAAAGAATCCGTTTTAACAGTATGAATATATGACAGCATATGTACATACTACACATATAAGAAGCAGCAACCTCACACCCTGATTCTCCGCTCGCCCCCTTTACCAGGTAACAGATCCTTGAGGGGAAGGTATGTGTTTTTTGATTATGTATGTTTCTGATATAAAACAGAAACACCTCTGAAAGTAAAGTTTTTTCATCTGAGACCGTGAGATCAGCTGATCTCTCAGCTGCCTCTCTTCACACATTCCCCACACAGAACGAGCCAGTAACCTCTAAACAGCGTTTTAAATGGCACCGCAGTTTAGTAAATATCACAAAACACTCGTCTGCCACGTCAGCTAAAATTATGTTTTTTCAGCAGACTAAGTCTGGTAATATCCCTCGTTTTTCAGCCAGAGCCCATTTTTAATTTCTGCTGTTTTCTGCCCACTCACAGCGCAACAGGAGTACATGTGTTTCTCCACGAAAGCTGCAGCCTCCACCGAAATGGCGTCTCGCTCAGAAAGCGTCCACGCCTCCTCTCAGTGCATGCCGGCTCACCTCAGCTCTATGTGATACCCAACCTGGGCACACATACAGCCCTTTTTTATGTCGGAGCCCCCCTTGGGCTCCCCCGGAGAATCTCCGGAGCGAGTGATGCCAGTAAAGATTTTTTTAGTCTGGTTGACGTTCATGAGAAACATGACACAACACAAATGCGTGCCCGCTCTCCGAGCGCTACTCAGAGTGGCAGCGAGTGTGTTCCCTAGACAGATAGACGGACCATCTGATCAGAAGGGGTTACACGCTGCAGTTCGCTGCTCAACCCCCACTGTTCAGAGGGATTATAGAGACAGTTCTGTCTTCTCCAGAACAGAGCTTGTATCTCCAGTCAGAAATTCAGGAATTTCTGACGAAAAACATGATTTCCAAAGTTCCCAACGGAGAAGAAAAAATTTTTTTTCCTCCCACTACATCCTGGTTCTGATAAAAAAAAACAGAGGGATGAGATCCATTCTCGAACTGATCATGTTCAGCAATTCGATCATGGGGAGACAATTCCATATGCTGACAAACAGCTGCTGGAGAACTTCACCAAAACGACTGGTTTTCACCTCCATAGATCTGAAGAGCGCATATTGTCACATTTCCATCATTCTGAAACACCCCACGCACGTTCTCGAAATGCGTGGAGATGGCTCTGCAGTCGTTACACATAGCAGGAATGAAAAATCTTTTTATCTGGACAATCTGCTCATATTAGATAGGTCCAGTTAGAAAGCTGTCGCACGGACCAAAACGCTAGTGTTACACCTGCTAAACCTGGGGTTTCTATAAACTGGGAAAAACTTCCATTCGTCCATCCCAGATGATTGTTTATCTGGAAGTGGAGCTAAACTCAACCACAATGAGAGCCGTTTATCACAGCTGAGAGCTGAAGCTTTGTCAGCTCAGCTCTACTGTGTCAAACCCAGCTCCGCCATGTCAAACCTTGCAGCATAGTGACAGTTCTGCCTGTCATGCGACTCCTGGGACAATGTCAGCGGCCCACATGTGGTTCCACTGGGCCCACTTCACATGAGACGCCTTCAGAGATGGTTCACCTGCCTGCACATAGATCCTGTGTACCAGAAGAGGTGTATTATATTTGTGCCCCCCCTCCATGAGAACCGATCTGAATCACTGGGGAAACCCCCTCATTCTGCCAGAGGGAGTTCCCATCAGCAGGCCTATGTCACACGTCTCAGTTTTTCACAGACGCGTTCCTGTCAAGTTGGAAGGAATATGTCTGTCCCAAGCAGTGGGAACACAGTGGCTGTACCACATGTCGCTTTACATAATGTGCTAGAACGTTTTTCACGGTCTGAAACGTGACTCAGCATTTTGCCCTTGCTGCAGGATCAGCATTTTCTGATCCACACAGACAACAAGGTTTACATAAACCGTCAGGGAGACATGCGCTCAGCCCAACTGTTATGCATCGCAAAACAGCTGTTGTGTTGGCCACACAGAAACTTGCTCTCTATCAGAGCAGTGTACTTTCCCAGCGTCTTGAACAGGTGAGCGGATATCATGTCGAGGGGCGGTCCCTGCCACAGAGACGGGAGCCTCCATCACGAGCCGATTTCTCGGATTTGGAGCAGGTTTTGGCCGAGCAGCAGTGGATCAGTCCGCCACACTGGAGAACGCCCAGTGTCAATTATGGTTCTCACTGAGCCCACGAGACGACCCACCATTAGGAGTGGATGCCTTCGCTCACAGCCCGTTGCCAAAAATGATCCTTTATGTGTTCCCTCCAGTCCTGCCGATATCATGAACCCTGGACCGGGTCTATGGGCTATGCCTATACTCATATAATCTGAGGTTATGTAACCAACGTTTTGTTGTGTGTTTCCTTGACTGATGAAGCCTTACGGACCGAAGGCGAAACGTTTCAGCACAAAAAAAAAAAGAAACTGTCCAGATGACCTGACTGAAAAATGTTGGATTGTATACCTGGATTATTGAGCATGGACTTTGTTGTTTTCAACCAGTTTGACAAGACTGTCAACAAGGAAGAGGGCCAGCAGTGGAGGAGGGGGCGTACCAAAGAGACCATCTTACCACAAGCAGAACTGGTTTGTTCCATTTTGGAATAAACTGTTGGGGGAAGAATAAGTTTTGTTGTGTGTTTCCTTAACTGATGAAGCCTTCCGGACCGAAGGCGAAACGTTTCAGCACAAAAAAGAAACTGTCCAGATGACCTGACTGAAAAAATTTTGGATTGTATACCTGGATTATTGAGCATGGACTTTGTTAATTTTGAAAAGTTTTTAGCAGACTGAGCTTCACATCCAGAGGGTAAATAGATAACTTTACATTAACAATGTGACATAAAAAGAGGTCAAACTGATCACACCTGGTGTTCCTGATAGGCGTTTGTGCAAAATGAAATACGAATGCTGAGAACTTGGCACAAATTTGTTAAAGCTGATTTTAATTAGTTAAAGATAACTTAGTGTCAAAGATCTGATGGCAGATGATCCTACACACAGACTCAGAAAGATTTTTAAAATGTTTGAGTAAATAAACAGCTTCTAGTGTCTCAGGTCCAGGGGCAGGAACTGTATCTAAAATGATACAGAGGGGAAAGGTTAGTGTTTGACAGAATAACTAGTAGTTATCTGAATACAGACTGTCTGATGAAATACTAACCTTTCTTGTTGTAACGGGACGCTCCAGCCGAGACATAGAGCTGCAGAGACCAAGGGAGATCCAGAGGCGTAGTGGAGGATGAGCATGGTTCATACACGGGATCAGAAGGAGACAGTACCGATAGGGAGAGGCAAAGGCGAAATCCAAAAACAGGCCTAGGTCGTCAACAAGGTCAGAAGACTGAGGCACAAAAGGGACAGGCAAAAAACGCGGTCGAGGGAAACAGGCATGGATCAAGATTGAAGAGCTGTGAAAAAGGAGAGTATGCTAGATAACTGTGGCTAGAAGCAAGCAGTTGATCTGGCAATGTAGTGGAGAAAGCAGGAAGTATATATACACCCAGAAACAGGAGGAAACTATCAGCAGCAATCAGAGAGAGGCGTGGCATGTAAAGAGGCTGGTAGAAGCAGCAGAAGAAAAACCCAGGAGAGCAGAGAAGAAAAAGTCAAACAGTGAACAGAGTGATGAGAAAAAGGAAAAAACAGAGTGTAAACTGTGACACTTAGTTGTTAATGTTAAAACACTCTAAACAAAAGCTAAAATTATAAAAACAAAAACTACAACCAGCATAAAATTATCTAAAAGTAAAAATAAAAGAGTAAAAACAACTAAAATTAACAGAATATGTGCTCTAAACTAAAACATTACAACTAACGTTACAGTAGCTAAAAACTAAAATGAGCAAAACAATAATTAAAAGCTAAAACTGAAGTAGTTATGCTGAACTAGATCATGCAACAAAAGTTAAACTACGTTCATGTCACCCATTGAGGGGTGTGAATAGTGAATGTTTGTACTCTGTACTTTTCAAAATGAGTGTTGTTTTTTTTCTAGACTGGAAGTGAACAGAGAAGATGGTTTAGTTTAGTTGTTTTGAAAGAGACGGTTCAGAGTGACATCATGGTGAGTGGAGGAAGCAATTTTATCCACCACCAGGCGAAGCGGTAGAACTGGGGTTGGCCAATGGTGGCCTTGGCCACCAGTGATTAATCCTCAGCCTCCCCAGTCATTTAACCCTTGTTTTGTCCTTTGGGAAAAATCTGCCACACATTTATTTTTGTGTTCATGTTTTAAATTTATTAAGGTGCGGTTAACATGATTTTTTTCTGACAAAGCCTAAAAATTATTTTACCGTTTTTATTTTGTAAGAATATTTTCAAATTGGAAGGTTGTCGGTTCGACTCCCTGAACCAACAACATCAAAATGTGAGTGGGAAAAGTGAAACGTCCCCCACCTAGGCGGGTGTGGCTGAGTGGTTAGAGCAGTCGTCCTCCAATGCAAAAGTTGGGGGTTTGATTCCACCAGCAGTCTCATGCCGAAGTGTCCCTGGGAAAGACACTGAACCCCTCGTAGCCTCTGATGTGTGTCCCATCAGTGAATGAATGTGATAAATCACTGATTATTCTGTGTATAGATCTAGTACCATACCATACCATTTTATTTATAGAGCACTTAAAACAGCGACAAGGCCAACCAAAGTGCTGTACAGACAGAAAAACAGGCAACACACAAAGCAATATGCAAAATGAGGTAAATCAGAATATAGACATAAAAATGATGCAGATAATAAACATGATGACTAACCAGTGTGGAGCATACAAGTTCAGAACACAGATCATCTGGTGTTGAAAGCTACTGAATAGTAGTGGGTTTTTAAACGGGACTTGAAAACCGAGAGGGAGGGGGCCTGTCTGACAAGCAGAGGCAACTTGTTCCAAAGTCTTGGGCCTGCTACAGAGATGCCCCTGTCACCTCTGCGCTTAAGACGAGTTCCTGGAACTGTGAGGAGCAACTGGTCCGCTGACCTCAGGGAATGTGGTGGGACATACGGCTGTAGCAGATCAGAGAGATGGGGGGGGGCAAAACTGTTCAGCGATTTGTAGACATACAGGAGTATTTTGAACTGGATTCGAAGTAGGGCTGGGCGATGTATCGAATATACTCGATGTATCTCGAGTTTTTCAATTTACGATGGTTAAAATGGCTCTATCGCAACCATCGAGTATAAATTGCCATTCAAATAATAAGCTTTCCACATCTAATTCACTGCGAGTTTCGTTTATCCGACACGCAACGAATGCATCACTACTCCCTGCCCCCTCCCTACCTGAAAATGTTCCGCATGACACGCTGTGCGGAGCATGCGCATATAGACTTGGATAGAGGAAAAAATATGGCAACAGCGGGAGATTCAGGTGAGCGGGTGAATGAGACGATAACTGAAGAGTCCGATGAACTAGTTCCGAAGAGAAACAGCACTGGATCAATAATCTGGCAGTGGTTTGGATTTTACAAGGAGGATGTCGAACAAAATGTGGTAATTTGCAAAACGTGTCGTAAAACCATTGCCACGAAAGGAAGCAGTACCACAAATTTATTTCACCACCTAAGAAGTCATCCACTGCAAAATGAAGAATGTTGTAAACTCCGTATGTCCACGTCTCCCCACACAACAAAGAAAACATTAAATGATACAGCTGTGAAGCAGATGACACTAGCTTTTTCGTTTGCCAAAGCCAACCCGTATGACAGAAAAGGTACTAAGTGGAGAGAAATCACTGACGCAGTAGCAAAATATATCACCAAAGACATGGCTCCTGTCAGTGTTGTAGAAAAGCCTGGATTCAAAAATCTTATTAAGACTCTTGATGCAAAATATGACTTGTCAGGTCACAAGTTCTTTGCAGAAAAAGCGCTGCCAGAGTTGTACATTTCAGTAAGAGAAAATGTAGGCCAGCAGCTAACAAACGTGACCTTCTTCTCAACAACCACAGACCTCTGGACCAGCCGCACTTGTGAGCCGTATCTTAGCCTAACTCTACACTACATCAACCAGTGGGAGTTAAAAAGCTTCTGTCTCCAAACAAGTTTTTTCCCTGAAGACCACACAGCAGAGCTAATTGCCCAAGGACTGCAAGATGCGCTCACATCATGGAATTTATCAGAAAGTCGTCAGGTGTGCATCATTTGATTTCCCCATTAAATGAACTTTAGATTAAATTGATCTGAAGATTTGAATATCTGAAGATATCAAATTGATATTTGATTAAATAATTTAAATTTTGGTTTAAATTAAAATTTGATTGAATTAAATTTGATTCAATAAATTAAATTGAATTTATTTATTTTTGTTTACACTAAAAAATGAAAAGCATTTCTTTAGTTTTCATACCTCTAAGACATTGGGTAGCATGTTTTTCCTCCTGTAATTGTGTTATGCATCTGCTTAATTAAGTTACTGAGCATAAAATGTGAACTGATGTAAAATCTGATATTGCATACATATACACAACTATATCCTGATGCATGCTCAATAATCCAGGTAGAAAAATCTAAAAAAGTTAAATCTGGTCATCTGGACATTCAAAAAAAACAACGCAAAACAACAAAAAAATGTAGAAACGTTTCGTCTCTCATCCGAGAGACTTCCTCAGTCTGAGGTGCTGTATTCAGCTCAATCTCTTAAATAGCACCTTCTCAGAGTGGATCAACCAGTTTTGCTGCTGACAACCAAAACCAGCTGATCACATGCTCAAGAAGGACCATCAGCCTAACAATGGATCATTAGCACACTGATGGCTGCTTACTATTCACAGAGGGCTGAGTGATACTAGCAATCACAGCATTGTAAGAGGGGGACAATTGAACACGTAGGCCTCCACCCCTGTTTAACGATGGACGGTTTCTTTTCACAAAGATGGCCTCATTTACTCCTCTCTCAAACCATCGTTCCTCTCTATCCAGGATGTGCAC
>NC_056516.1:904268-910077 GCF_014905685.2 Nematolebias whitei | reverse complement strand
GTGTCTTTTTATGATTTTCAGCTGAGTTAACAGTCATTAAAGTGAAAACAGGATTTCATGATGAAGCTGGCACCATCTTTTTTTTTTTTTTTTTATCTTCAACGCTCTGCTGGTCTCACTGATCCTCTCCTCCGGAGGCTGGGAGACTCATCCTCCCAGCTCCAGTTCAGCTGGTGACTCAAAGAGGCTGTTCCAAGACTCCAGCCGTGCGTAATCATGAAGGTCCGACCCGCGCAGACAGGCGGGCAGAGACGGGTCTGCGACGAACGGTGGAAGTGATTTAAAAAAAACATTTTACGTGTAAAAAAATAATCATTTTTAAATCGCTTCAGCAATTTTTTAAAACATTTTTTGTATAAAAACAAAATATTATTTTATTTAAAAATCGCTTCCACCGTACGTCCCAGACTGTCCAGTCCGCCTGACTGCCGGGTGGGATCGGGATTCAGCCTTCATGATTACGCGCAGCCGGGGTCTGGTAACGTCCATCTGTGAGTCCCCATATCCAGCTTTGCAGTGACCAGCGGAGCTCTGAGCACACAAGGCTGGTATCCGGAACCCGAGACTCCGAGTCAGCACATCGATGGATCTTCCGCGGTGACCAGCTGAACTTGGAGCCGGGGAGATGACGCTCTGCCCGGTCTGGCGCTCGGAGGCTCCGGAGGGAGGATCGGGGTACACCAGCAGAGCTCCATCCAGCTTGCTCTGAATTATGTTGTCAGCCACCAAGCACAAAAAATGCCAGCACATCAACATTAAACCAAGATGTTGTCATTGTTTTTAAAATCTTTAAAATAAGTCCAGCCGCTGCTCCAGTCCGAGAAATTGCAAATGGCGGATTATTGTTTTGAAACGTTTCTGAAGGATCCAGTGACTCCGCCCCCGACTCCGCCCCCGACCAATCAGTGACCGACAGTGTTCTGACGTCACGTTTTTGTACCTCTTTGTACCGGTTAGAACCACAGAGCCAAGGGTACTGAAAATAGTAACAGGTGCTAAGTACCGGTACTAATGGAAAAGCCTCAGAACTGGGCCAAGTAGGGTCGAGTCGGCCCGTACCGGTACTAATGGAAAAGGGGCATAAGAGACCGTGGTACTAATTTCATTACTGAAGATGATTTGTGTGCAACTGATGGTTACAATAAAACAAATTAGACTTATTCTGATTTTGTATTCAATTTAAAAAAAACATCAATGGTCTGTTTGAATAGAGTACACCAGTGCAGTTTTAAATACTAGTTTAAAGTAACACTGGAGATTATTTATAAATATCGTGATATATATCGTGAATCGTGATATAGCAAAAATAATATCGGGATATTAGATTTTCCTCATATCACCCAGCCCTAAATCAAAGGTGAACCGGTAGCCAGTGCAGTGAGGCCAAAACTGGAGTAACGTGCTCTCTTTTGCCTGTACTGGTTAAAAATCGGGCTGCTGCATTCTGGACGAGTTGTAGTCGTGCAATGGAGTTCTGACTGATACCAAACAGGGGCGAATTGCAGTAATCAAGCCTAGATGTAATGAATGTGTGTATTACTGTCTCCAGGTTATTTTGGAGTAATATGGGATTCAGTTTAGACAGCTGCCTCAGTTGGAAGAAACATGATTTAACAATCATGTTTACATGATTGTTAAGTTTCAGTGAAGGGTCCATTATCACGCCCAGATTAGTGACTCTTTGTTTTTCTGACAGGGTTAGAGCGGAAAGGTCGATGCAGTGGTTTGTGATCGTGTCGTTGGGAGGGAACAACATGACTTCAGACTTCTTTTCATTGCAACTTAAGAAATTTAAAGCCATCCAGTCCCTGATGTCAGCCAGGCAGTCGAGCAGAGGTTGAATAGAGCATGTACAATGCTCTATTGTCAATGGGATTTACCTGTATAAATAAAGGTTGATTGATGTACCATTGTGTCTTAGGGGGAAGTAAATTTGACAGTCATCAGCGTAGAAGTGAAAGTGTATGTTGTGTTTCCGGAAAATAGCACCAAGTGGCAGCAGGTATAAAGAGAATAGGAGGAGACCCAGGATGGACCCCTGCAGAACCCCCCATTTAAGCTCTGCCGCTGCAGATCTAAAATCCTTGATGGATACGCAAAAGGATCTGTCAGCGAGGTAGGATCTGAACCAATTGAGGGCTGACCCTGTGATGCCCACCCACTGCTCCAACCTAGCAATGAGGATCTCATGTTCGATGGTGTCAAAGGCAGCTCTAAGGTCTAATAGGACAAGCAGCACAGAATCAACAGTATCTGTGGATAAGAAGATGTCATTAAAAACCTTCAGTAGGGCAGTTTCAGTGCTATGGAGAGGTTTAAAGCCAGATTGGAATAGCTCTAAGATAGTGTGACACTCCAGGAAGCACTTCAACTGGGACTCAACTATTTTCTCCAGTAGTTTAGAAACAAATGGGAGTCTGGAGACAGGCCGGAAGTTGGATACGAATGAGGGGTCAAGGTTTGGGTTTTTTCAGGAGAGGCTGTACAGCAGCATGTTTAAAGGTTTTTGGCACAATGCCAGTGGATAAACAGCTATTTACAATAGCAAGAATGGACGGACCTAGAGTAGGAAAAACCTCCTTTAGTAGTCGAGGGGGGACCACATCAAAGGGGGAACCAGAAGGTTTCAAGCTGCACATGACCTGCTCTAGAGAAGATAGAGTGATGGATTCAAAATGATCAAATTGAGCTACAGCTTGAGGTGGGATGGATGGGTCATGAGTTGGAAGGGAAATAAGAGCCCGGGTGGTCGCAATTTTTTTCAGAAAGAAATGTAGGAAGTTCTCGCACAGCTCAGTCGAGGCTTCCAGAGGTGATGGTTCAGTGAGGTGGAGAACAGAGTTTAGGGTAGAAAAGAGGACACGTGGGTTGTGAGAGTTTGAGGTAATGATAGGAATGCGCGATATAAACGGTATACGGTAGAAACGATAGAAATTTAGCCTACGATAGAGATCTGTCTTCTACCGGCTAACCACAGTAATGCTGTGTCTGATGTAAAATCAAAGTTGTCAGATTTAATCGTTACTTTTTTGTTGAAAACTGTGCGTAAGTGGTGTTCAAGTGTAAAATCAGAGCTGTCAGATTTAATTGTTACTTTTTTAGTTGAAAACTGTGCGCATGTGGCGTTAAAGTCTTTTCTTCGAGAGCTAAGTAGCGAAGCTACAAGCTAACTACACCCGGCTTGCCGTAGTGATGCCATATTCTGACGCATGCGCAAAACGCTGTGTTCCGTTGAAAGTTGTTTATTTTTTCTGTCGAAAGTTAAAGTAAGCGTTGGTCAGCTGTAGAGAAACCTGCTCTCTGATCTGTGAAAAGAACGCTGTGTTGTGTGATTTTACTGCGAGACCCTCTGGTCAAAGCCACAGTCATTTTGTGTCAGCTCTCCATTAAAGCGGAAGGAGTCGCCAACTAGAGGTTTGGAGGATGAAGTGTTTCAGTGTAAAAATGCTGCTCTGTTGCTGTTCATTTCTTAAGCAAGACTGGAAACTGTTAACAACATATTCTTTTGTTTAAAACATATGGCTAAAACTACATTTTATATATTTTGCACTGTTTTGCACTACAAGCAAGAAGCCTAATACCCATCCATCCATTTTCTTTACCCGTTTATTCCATTTTGGGTCACGGGGGTCACTGGTGCCCATGTCCAGCAATCACTGTGCGAGGGGCGGGGTACACCCTGGACGGGTCGCAAGTCCATCACAGGGCGAAGCCTAATACTTGATTTGTTTATTATTTAAAAACTGTCTGGACCTAGTAGTGGAATTTTCTTAATTCAAAATATATGATGGCAAAAGGACACGCTATGCTTTTTGAAAAATTCCTATTAAGTTTTATACCCAAAACATATAGGGCAGCACGGTGGCGCAACTGGTAGAGCTGCTGCCTCTCAGCGAGCAGGTCCTTGGTTCAAACCCCGGTCCAGGGGCCTTTCTGGGTGGAGTTTGCATGTTCTCTCCGTACATGCGTGGGTTTTCTCCAGGTACTCTGGTTTCCTCCCACAGACCAAAAACATGCATGTTAGGCAGATTGGTAACTCTAAATTGTCCCTAGGTGTGAGTGAGAGAGTGAATGGTTGTTTGTGTTGTTTGTCTCTATGTGGCCCTGTGATGGACTTGCGACCCGTCCAGGGTGTACCCCGCCCCTCGCAGAGTGATTGCTGGACATGGGCACCGGCGACCCCCGTGACCCAAAATGGAATAAGCGGGTAAAGAAAATGGATGGATGGATAGACCCAAAACATATCGCGATATATATCGTTATCGCCACCCTTCACATTACATATTGTGATATGAATTTTATGCCATATCGCACATTCCTAGGTAATGATATCAGAAAAGTATTTGGATTTAGCAGCTTTTACTGCTTTCTGATAACAGTGCCAACTCTCTTTAAGTATTTGAAAAGAGACCTGCAGCCTTTCTTTCCACATTTGCGCTCCGCCCTCCTGAACTGCTGCCTAACGGCCTTGGTGACATCATTCAACCAAGGTTCTGCTCCGAGTCTTGATTTTTTTAGTTTTAACAGGAGCGACATGATCCAGAGTCTTTAAGCAGACAGAGTTGAACTGGGATGTCAGCTCCTCAGTGGTGATGAGAAACACCGGGGGCTGAATTATCATTTCAGAGTTATAAACATCAGTGAAACGTGCGGCAGTGAAGTGGTTAATGGCCCGGCTACTACGTGCAGGAACGCACAGCTTAGGAATTAGATGGGGGAGGGTGAACTCGAACCAGACTAACATGTGGTCTGAAAAAACATCACCAATTTCAAGATTACTAACAGTCACATCACGAGTTAAAACAAGGTCCAGTGTATGTCCGCGCTCTTGGGTGGGACCGTTTACATGCTGAGTTAGATTAAATGAGTCCAATAAATCTAAAAAGTCCTTAACCAAGGGCTTCTCCTGACAGCACACATGCAAATTAAAGTCCTCAATAATGAAAACATGATCATATTTTGGTGTGATTTCAGCCAAAAAATCAGAAAACTCATTTATGAAATCCTTACATCGAGGTGGGCGGTAGATGAGTGCGCATAAATTCAAAGGCGAATGGCCGAGTTCAAAGATGCTCAGCTCAAAGATGCTCAGCTCAAAGCTGGTGCGGGAAACTGGGATGGGCAGTTGTTTACAGTCAAAAGTTGATTTGAATATTGTTAATAATCCTCCACCGCGCCGGCCTGATGGCCGCGGTGCGTTAAAATACAGACAGTTCGGTGGCAATAATTCCGTCAAGGCGCTGGACTCACCCGGAGACATCCAAGTCTCTGTACACACTCTGTGCACAGAAAGTCCAAATCGTGCTCTTGAAAGTAGTCCCTGAGGACAAAAGTTTTGTTGTTAACAGATCTTGCGTTGACCAAACACATCCGGATACTGTCCAAAGTGGACCCAGCAGCGGTGGAGGGAGCACGCGCCAGTGGCCGCAGATTTTCAATAACGGCCCATGTGGGTCGGCCCATGGTGGATTGCAAACCATGTACACAGGCGCCATCCTACTGGAAGAATAGTAGAGTGCTGTATGAATGGGTGAATCAGGCACAGATTGTGTTGTAAAGAGCTTTGAGTATCTTAAGATAGAAAGGTGCTTTATAAGCGCAGTCCAGTTACAATTTACCTGTCTTCACCCTCATTCATCCCACTCTGAGCTCTTGAGCAAGACCCTTAACCCCCACCATCTGCTCCCCTGTCACCCTAGATGGCAGCTCTCTGTTCCACACAAAGGGCTGTGGCACCACGGTGGTCTGTGGTTGCATCAGGATAACATAGTGTTTGATAAATATGACCCCAAATGGCAGACCAAAAACA
>NC_056516.1:899702-904168 GCF_014905685.2 Nematolebias whitei | reverse complement strand
CAGACCAGGCACCCTTTTATGTAGTCTTTGACATCCTTCTTCATTCCAGGCCAATAAGCAATCTGTTTTAATGCTTTTAGCATGGCATTATCACCCTTGTGTCCTGCGGACGGAAGGTCATGTACATGAACTAACATCACCCCCCTGTGGTCATGGGGGACCACGAACACGGGTGAGGACGTCCGCCCATGAGCAAAAGTTAGGATGCCCTTAAGTAGTTTTAACTGTTTGCGCAGCTGAAAGAGGACTTTAAGGTCTGGATTGGAATCCAGTTCGCCTTTTGATAGAGTGTATTTGTCTGGGTCAGTCAGATACAGTATCATCGAGTTAATTGCAGGATCCAACTTCTGAAGTTGGATGATGTCTGGGTCAGTCAGTATTGGGCGTACAGAAACTGTGTTATCAGCAGGTTTAGCTGCAGCTTGTGCACGTGTGACTGCCATTACCTCAGCTGTAGGTTGTGTCGACTGAGTGTTGAGTAGCCAAGAGGGGTCAAAGGACCACGTGGGCCCGTCAACGGCTCCTCCCTTGGCTAGGGAGTCTGCAAGGTCATTGTAGTGTTTGTCATCGCCTGGGACTCTGGAATGTCCTGGAACTTTCTTCCAGAAGATCTGTAGATCATGTGAGGTCACTAAGTGATCACATGTCATGAAAAGCTCTTTGTGTTTGACCACCTTTTTGTTGCTTGTGAGAAAACCGTTCTGTTTCCACAGAGCGAGATGACACAAGAAACTAAGTCGAGCATAGAGTCAGTGCAGATGACTAGCGTCTGGATGGAGCGTTCCACTGCCATCCGTAGGCCTATTAGGATTCCTGCTATCTCAGCGTACTGAGAAGACTGAGAGCCTAATTTATAGCCAAATGTGACCTGTTCTTGGTCTTGGAGGAGGACTCCTCCAACACCTGCTTTGCAGATTTTCTCGTGGTGGAATGAGCATCCATCCACGTACAATGTCGCCATATCTTTACAGATATTGCTATCAAAGAAGTGGTGATTTGGGTCCTCAGCCACTGAGGGTTTACTCACAACCGGCTGTTGGGTGGCTGGTACATCCTGTGTACATTCTTGGCAGATTGCCAAATCAGTGCCCAAGTGTGACTTCTTATTTTGACCGTAGCGGGTGTCTAGGTTAAAACTCTGAAGTGCCATAAGTCATGTGGCTACACGTGAGTTTGTCACCACACCATCTCTGATGCGTTGGCTGTTTAGAAACGTTACAGGCTGGTGTTGTGTTTCAACAATAATCCTCTGTCCACCAATATAGCAGGAGAAATGTTTCACTGCCCACACAGTGGTCAGTAAAGCCTTCTCACAGTCTGAATACCTTAGTTCAGGGCCTGCCATTGTTTTGCTGGCATAGGCCACAACACGCTTGTCTTTGTCGTGTATTTGGTACAGACCTGCACTTATGCAGTGAGTTGAGAAGCCCACTTCCAAGTAAAACTCTTTGTTGTAGTCTGGGTAGACTAGACATGGGGCTAACTTGAGCCTGTCTTTAAGAGCGTTCATTGCCTCCTGCTGTGTATCAGTCCAGACAAATGGGACGTCTTTCTTTAAGAGTTCAGTCAGTGGCTTTGCGAGGTCCGCATAATGCTCTATGAACTGGCGTGAGTAATTACACACTCCCAGAAAACTCTGTAGTTCTTTGAGATTGGTGGGGACTTTGAGGTTGTCTAGGCCTTGGGTGCGAGTCAATTGTGGTTGTACTCCGTCCGGACTTACTAGGAGGCCAACGTAGTCCACCTTGGTTCTGCACCACTGGCACTTTGACAGTGAGATTTTAGCACCAGCAGTTGTAAAATAAAAGCAGAAATAAAAGAAGCTTATGTCCAAATGGTGACATTAATACCCCTGAATAGGTCTCATCAATGCGAAAGGTTAATAGGTTTTTTGAGATTCTGTGCCAAAAACACAAGCCTGTCAACAGCTTCAGGTTTGAGGGAGGCCCGGGGACGTGTCACCACATTTCCACTAGTACTAAATACCCTTTCTGATGGGGAGCTAGTAGCAGGTACACACAGATACTTTTTTGCCAGCTGTTTCACATTTGGGAATATTTCTTTGTGGCCTTTCCACCACAGCAGTGGATCAGATTCACTGTCAGCATTCACAGACAGCAAGTAGGCAGAAAGTTCTGCGTCCATTAATTGTCTAAGTGATGACGCAGTTTTGGAAGAGGATGTTTTGGCCTTTTTAAAGAAACTTCCAAGTGTTTTCTTTTTTTGGTGCATCTGGCTCTGATACCACTTCCATTTCACTGGGCTGTGAAGCAGGCAAACCTGGAGCACCTTGATCAGACAGCATGACATCTGCCTCCATCTCCTTTAGGGCTCTTTTCTGAATTTCCTCCAACTTCTCTGTGGTATTGTATGTTGTTTTAAATCTGGGATCAACTAATGATGCCATGTCCAGAAGGGTGTCAGTGGAAGGGTCATCAAATTTCTCATGAAGGTAGTCCAGCATGGAGACTTTGATGGATTGGGTCAGTGGAGTGTCATCTTCATGAACTGCCAAGATGCTTGTATGGAAGAGATGTAGCACAGGTTTGATATATGACACTGTGACATAGTCCTCCCCTGAAAGGGCATCAGTGAAATCCACAAGGGGTTTCAGAGCCTTGTGCACTGACTCAAGGACTTCCAGGTCTTGCCAAGTGTAGTGAACTAAGCCTCAGGTCAAATCTGGCCTTGAGGGCCTTCCTGGGACAAGAACTGTATTTCATTGATTTGAGTCCAGAAACACAAAATTAAGTTCATCCAGAGACTTTCTAAGTGTGTCCTGCACTGATCAATTGAAAGAACACTCTCTTTTCTATTATCATTACTATTTTACAAATGTTTTGATAATCAAAGTGTGTTTAGTTCAAACCATTTTCAAATGTTGAAGTGAACTACTCATTTTAAATCAACTGTGAAACAGTATTAGTGATTTTTAATCCTCATTCAAAGTAGAAATCAAGTTAGAATGTGTTACAGAGTAATGATTCATCTTCTTGATCTTCTGTCTGAAATGAGCAAGTTGTGTAAGTTGGTCAAAAGTCAAGTTTCGGTCAACTGCAAGTTTACTGGAAAAGAAATGTCATGTTTAACTTTCAAAGGCAGATATGAGAGAATTGACTCCACGAAGTCTGAGTCCTTCAAAACATTTTCTGTCTGTTCTTAAACAAACTTAATCTTTTTCCTTGACTTTTAATAACCTCTTACATCACTAAAACCACCCCCTGTTCGGTCGATCGACCAATCAGGAAGTTCTCAAAATGAACCGGAAACAGAACTCCTTAAAGGGTTCAACACTTCCTAGTTCAAAGCAGAACGCTGGGAGAACGCTGAGAGAATGCTGTGAGTTAGTTCCGAGAGCAGCAGAGTTCAGAATTCTGGAATGCAGAATGCTGGAGAACAACTGCGACTAAGCTGAACGAGAGAAGTTCAGAGGAATTATGAAGAAGTCTGTTCTGGGATGATCTCACGACTCCGAACGGTTCCCTACTATCCTTACGGAGACGCTGGAGAGCGTTTGAAGGCAACTCTACACCGAAGTCGGAATTATCCTCTGCCAAGGTAAGAGTCGATCTTCAACCGCAAAGTGTACCGTTGGTTAAGCTGGGTCCAGAAGGAGCGTGTTGTTCTGGTTATAACAGACAAATTCCCTCACCCATCTCTCTCAAGATAAACTTCATTTTCCATCTTTAAAACTCTTCTATCCTGCCAGCAAATTAATCCAGATATTTTCAGAAATGTCTGTTGTAATGCTTGAAGTGAGGGAAATCATGGCCGTGTGGTTTCCTAATCGTAAAGCTTGCTAATTAATTATGTTGTTGTTGAAATCAATTTGCCAAATTAAAGTAAATGTTTGATGTTAAACTTTGATTCTGTTAATAAATGACCGCATTCATTTGATGGGTCAAAGAAAATTAACGTCTCACGTTACATTTAATTAATTTCAATGCACGATATTATTCAGTCCAGAAAAATGAATGAATCTGTTTAATTTATGGATAATATATCACAGGTATATGTTCCTCTACACAAGTCAGGACAAGATGTCATGTTTTTTTGTCTGTGGCCAAGACCTGAGAAATAGCTCGCTCCTGTTCCAGCACCCGGTCAATCATTTTGTAACGGGATCCCCATCTAGTTGACGACTCGCTGATCAGCTGATGTGCAGAGATCTTAAGTTCTTTCTGTGCAGTCAGTTTAAAATTAAAATCAGACACCACTCTGAGCAGCAGGACCACGCTTTCCACAGAACAACTGTGTCAACTCTTGAAACTGTGCCTGCAGTCAACCTACTTCACATATGGGGAGCAATATTATAGGCAGAAACATGGGTGTGCTATGGGGTCTCCAGTTTCTCCTATTGTTGCCAACCTGTACATGGAGGAGGTAGAAAAGAGAGCCTTGACGTCCTTTTCAGGGACACCACCAAGTCATTGGTTCAGGTATGTTGACGACACCTGGGTTAAAAT
>NC_056516.1:896434-899602 GCF_014905685.2 Nematolebias whitei | reverse complement strand
GTTCAATTGTCCCCCTCTTACAATGCTGTGATTGCTGGTATCACTCAACCCCCTTTGAATAGTAAACAGCCATCAGTGTGCTAATGATCCTTTGTTAGGCTGATGGTCCTTCTTGAGCATGTGATCAGTTGGTTTTGGTTGTCAGCAGCAAAACCGGCTGATCCACTCTGAGAAGGTGCTATTTAAGAGACTGAGCTGAAAACATCAGCTCAGACTGAGGAAGTCTCTTGGATGAGAGACGAAACGTTTCTACATTTTTTTTTTGCTTTGTTTTGTTTTTTGTTTTTTTGAATGTCCAGAGGACCAGATTGAACTTTCTTGGATTTTTCTACCTGGATTATTGAGCATGCATCAGGATGTTATTTTGAATTCAATTCAGTTTATTTATATAGCACCAATTCACAACAAAGTGGTCTCAGGGCACTTTACTGAAACATTCACATACATAAAAAAGTCAATTAGTAAAGTTCTCTAAGGAATTTTCCTGACACCAGCTGGTCAGTGATTTTACTTCATCTTTGTAGGTACTCTCGTTGTTGGTGATGAGGCCCAAGATGGTGGTGTCATCAGCATACTTGAGGATGATGTTAGAGCAATGCTTGGGTGTATACTCATGTAAATAAAGAGTTCAAGAGTGGACTGAGGACACAGCCTTGAGGTGTACCGGTGCTGAGGACTAGTGTGAAGGAAAGATGACAGCCGATTTTCACTGCCTGTGGTCTGTTGGTGAGGAAGTCCAGTATCCAGCAGCAGATGGACTTCTCCAGGCCCAGTGTGGGGAGCTTGGAAACCAGCTTGGATGGGATTATGGTGTTGAATGCTGAGCTGTAGTCAATGACGAACATTCTCACATAGGTGTTTACCTTCTCCAGATGGTTGAGAGAGGTGCTTAAAGCTAGTTGTGCTTTGTTTTGTATGTTTTATATGTAAATATATGTGATAACCTGGCTGTGTAAGTTTAGTCTTTGTTAAAACTAAACTGATTTTGTTGTGTTTTGTTAAGATTGTGTGTGTAAAATTTACACTAAGGCTGCAACCTTACCGTGGTGAATGGGGTTTGAGTGTCCCAATGATCCTAGGAGCTATGCTGCCAGGGGCTTCACGCCCCTAGTAGGGTCACCCAAGGCAGACAGGTCCTAGGTCAGGGACCAGACAAAGTGCAACCCAAACTCCCCTATGATGAGAAAAAGAAATGGACTTGATGTTCCCTCGCCCGGACATGGGTCACTAGGGCCCCACTCTGGAGCCAGGCCTGAAGGTGGGGCACGTGGGCGAGCGTCTGGTGGCCGGGCTTTTACCCATGGAGCTCGGTTGGGCACAGCCCAAAGAGGAGACGTGGGTCCCCCTTCCCATGGGCTCACCACCTGTGGGAGGGGCCAAAGGGGTCGGGTGCAATGTGGGATGGGTGGTGGCCGAGGGCGTGGACCCTGGCAGTCTGATCCTCAGCTACAGAAGCTAGCTATTGGGACGTGGAATGTCACCTCACTGGTGGGGAAGGAGCCTGAGCTGGTGTGTGAGGTTGAGAGGTTATGGCTAGAAATAGTCGGACTCACCTCTACGCATGGCTCTGGAACCAGTTTCCATGAGAGGGGTTGGACACTCTTCCACTCTGGAGTTGCCCCTGGTGAGAGGCTTCGAGCAGGCGTGGGCGTACTTATGCCCCCCAACTTGGTGCCTGTGTGTTGGGGTTCACCCCGGTGAATGAGAGGGTGGCCTCCCTCCACCTATGTGTGGGGGGGACATGTTCTGACTGTCGTTTGTGCTTATGCACCAAAGGGCAGTTCAGATTATCCACCCATTTTTGAGTCCTTGGAAGGGGTACTGGAAAATGCACCTCCTGGGGACTGCCTTGTTCTGCTGGAAGACTTCAATGCTCACATGGGCCTAGAAACAAACACCACGGTGAGAATTCAAGTTCAAGTAACATTTAATGTTAAAACCGAGACAACAGACATAATATTTAATTCTATATTTATTGTAACATTTGGTATAATTTTATAAATAAATTAAAATATTTAATTTGCATTTACAGCTGTTTAATCTTTTCTTACACTTTATTTTACAATTTTCTAATTAAGCTTTGAGGCTGAATTATGGATTAACAGGTTAAACATTAGAGTTTAGAGAGTGTTTATGAGCAATTCAGTTGTGGGGGGGGGGGGAAGTTAAACTGGGTCAGGTTGTTTACCTGGTGAGATGGAGGTCTTTTTAAACAGCTACAGCCGTCCTGTCTCTGCAGAGGTCAGCTGGTGTTCGGTTTTACAGGACCGGGTCACTTGACCACAGGAGAACAGGAAACCTCTATCACCCCATTTGACACAGTGAGCCCTACCTCCAGCCTGCATTCAGCACGGCCCCTGGAGATGGGGTCAGGGAGCGGACTTTCAGATGCAGTTCTGTCAGAGTAAACACTCAGAGCGGTACTGTGTTTACTGATGATGCTCAACGCGATTGGCGCTCGTCTTCCATCAGATTCGATCAGCAAACAGATGTTCCGCAGTGGAACCGTGACTCTCTGGAAGCTCTGATGCTCAGTTGCAGAGGGTTCTTATGAAAATGTTGTAACACAAACAGGAGGAATCCTGATCCGATTAACAAAGACATCTCCAAGGTCACAGCATCCTTTTGGCTTCATTCGTTCAGTGCTCATCCATGTTGTTTTTACAATTCTCATATTTTTGACAGTTTTTTTTTATTATTACAGCCTATTATTTTTATAAACACACTGTATTTACACATAATTTGCAAATGCTGCCTGCTCCATCTTCGTGTTGTATTTGCACAGCAGAAAGCACTTATTGTGTGGAAGCTGGGTCAGCACTTGTATTATTGTTTTAGATATGACAATTTAAAATCTTTCAGGACTTTTGGCTTTAGCTTTTTGTAGTTGGAAATTTTATACTTTTTAAATTTTTGTTCTCATTCCAGAGCAAAGACAGGGAGGTCTATGTGTGGTGTGGGCATGAAAACTTGAAAAGTAAGTGAGGTACCGGCCTCCATTTTGGTGTGTGGCTGCATCAAGGTGTAACAAAGGTTTATGATTTTTTTTTCTTTCAGGGGTTGCCACAGCGAAATAACTCACATGAAGACTTGGCAATTGTTTTTATGCTGGATGCCCTTCCTGTGTAGGATTCCCTGCTTCCTCCTCCAAACAACCTCCACTCTGCA
>NC_056516.1:876377-896334 GCF_014905685.2 Nematolebias whitei | reverse complement strand
GAGGAAGTCTCTTGGATGAGAGACGAAACGTTTCTACATTTTTTTTTTTTGCTTTGTTTTGTTTTTTGTTTTTTTGAATGTCCAGAGGACCAGATTGAACTTTCTTGGAATTCAAAATAACCTCTCTCTTAATGTCAGGTCAAGAACAGTGGCAACAGTGGAAACAAAAACTCCGTTTTTAAAAGGAAGACACCTCCAGCAGAACCAGGCTCTGGACAAGCGGCCATCTGCATTGACTGGCTGGTTTGAGAGGACAGGAAGGAGAGACAGACGAACACAGAATGGCAGGTCCAGGTGTACCTGTACATGAGGTGAAATCACTGACCAGCTGGTGTCAGGAAAATAACCTGCCTTTGAATGTCATCAAAACGAAGGACATAATAGTGGACCTCAGGAAACAGCGTGAAGGCCAGCTCTCCACTATCTATATAAACAACATTGATGTGGAGCAGGTCAGCAGCTTCAAGTTCCTCTGCATTCACATTACCGAGGATTTGCCCTGGACTTTACATACAAACTCTGCGGTCAAGAAAGCCTGACTTAAGACTCTACTTCCTAAGAAGACTAAAGAAGTTTGGTACAAACACCAGAATCCTCACCAACTTTTATAGGTGCACCATTGAGAGCCTACTGACAGGCTGCATCACAGGGTGGTACATGAACTGCACCAGTCAGAGCAGGACAGCTCTACAGAGGGTGGTGCAAACAACAGAGGACATCACTGCACACACCACACCATCCAGGACAAATACCACAGCCGATGTCTGCATAACGCATGCAGCATCATTAAGGACCACACCCACCCAGCACAAGGACTCTTCCATCTACTACTCTCAGGTAGACGATACAGGAGTCTGCCATCATGCATGAAAAAACTCAAACTAAAGGACAGTTATTATCCACAAGCTGTCAGATTACTTAACTTTTGATAAATAACACTGAACAACTGGCAATAACATTACACCAAGCCACATCTGTGACAACAAATTTGACTAATATTAGCTTGTGACACCTAATATTTTATTACTAATGCATTATGTGGCTGTATCATGTATGTCACTCCCTTACCATCATAATTCATCTGAAAGTTACTCACTACCTGTGCAATAATCTGTCACACAACCTGTGTAGTTTATGTTAGTTATGTGCAGTATACATCATGTGAATTTAAGCTTATATTACTACCTTGAAATACTTATTCATACAAATTCATCCCACTTGCACCATGTTGTTGTTTACTATTTTTTCTTTAGGACCTTGTAAATATTGTATTTACTTTTTCACTTTTTGGTACTTTATTTTGTACCCTTATTGATTGCTTTAGTATTTTTTGTTTGCTTATTTGTTTTAGTGAGTCTAATCAGTTCTTCTCATCTTGAATATTTTATTGTACTGTTAACCTTGTGTTAACCTGCATATGACAAATAAGCATAACCTGAATTAAGCATTAACCTTTAATTTAACCATTAAGCATACAATGTAACTATGACATTTTTTATGACATTTTTTTTCCTCCCTGGCTCTGATCGAGGTGGCAGCTTCTGTTTCTCCTCCCCCGTTTTTTTTTTTTCTTTCTTCCTGCTCTGCACTCTGTCTGTCTGAAGCGCCTGGGTCTCATCTCCCGAACATAAATTAAGAAGATTATGGATTTGGTATCGTGGGCGTTCAACTCTATTGATATGATTTTTTCATTAAAGCGACAAGGTCCTGGGGAACCGGCATGTCCAGCTGAGACTCGCGCTGTGGATCATGGATTCGTGGGGAGTGTGGCAATCGATGTGCATTACAGTACTGTCTCAAGAAGATGTTGAAGACGTTTACATATTTGGACTTATGATAGCAGGGAATCTGCTTTTTGGCATCGGCGGGGCTCTGTTTTATAGACTTTTGAAGAAGACAGCGGGAGCAGTTTTGGCCATGGAAAAGCTTCTGAGTCAGTGTGAAGGACTGGTCCTCGCTGTGGGAACTTTAAATCGTCTGGTCTACGAGCTTAACCATAAGGTGGAGGCGATTGAGAATCGCAGACCACCTGCGGCTTATGGGACTCGTCAGCGTTGTGGGTTCGACCTTGAATGAGACTCATAGCATGGATCAGTGAAATGAAATTCCACAATTAGGCTTTTCGGAACCAGAACGCCCAGATGGACTCAAGGCTGAAGAAAAAAATCTGTCTGCCTGAAGTAAAACAAAACTTAAGCTTATCTAATCAGACTCCCAATGGCCTTGGAGACAGGCTGACTATCAAATTTCTCCTGGGATATGAGTACCCAAGGACAAAAGCTTCATCTACCAACCCCCCCCCCCCCCCCCCCGAGGGGCACGGTCGAACGCCTTCTCCAAGTCCACAAAGCACCTTTCAGTTTCTTTACTAGGTTTTCCACGTGAAGCTTAAAAGAGAGATGCAAGTCGACCAAGATACCCAAATATTTATAGGAATCAACAAACTCAATAGGGACACCGTTTGAGAATAAAATAAGAGGAAGAACTGCTGAGACCAAATTCCTGTTTGAAAAAAGCATCCCTTTGGGCAAACTCCCACGCACCCTCCAGGACCCTGCTGAGAGTGTAGAGCTGGTCCAGTGTTCCACGGCCAGGAAGAAAACCGCACTGCTCCTCCTGAATCTGATGTTCGACTGTCCAACGGACCCTCCTCTCCAGAACCCCCGAATAGACCTTACCAGGGAGGCTTAAGAGTGTGATTCCTCTGTAGTTGGAACACACTCTACGGTCCCCCATTTTGAATAGGGGGACCACCACCCCGGTCTGCCAATCCAGGGGAATTTCCCCCGATGTCCATGCAATATTGCAGAGTCGCGTAAGCCAACACAACCCTACAACATCTACAGCCTTAAGGAATTCCAGGCGACTCTCATCCACCCCCAGGGCCCTGCCACCAAGGAACTTTTTAACTATCTCGGTGACCTCAGCACCAGAGATTGGATACATACAGTACATTATGTAGTGAACTAGACCTCCTACATCAATCTGTCTCTGAAGAACTTCAGGGGACAGGAACTGTTATTTCATTGATTTGAATCCAGAACACAAATTATCTCATCAAGAGACTATTTAATTGTATCCCGAATTAATCAATTGAAAGAACACTCTTCTTTTTTTTATATTATCATTACTATTTTACACTATCTTGATCATCAAAAGTGTGGTCAGTTCATACCATTTCTAATGTTGAAGTAAACCACTCATTTAAATCAACTGTGAAACAGTATTAATGATTTTTAAACCTCATTATGTAAGGATAGTACTTTTCTGTGGCCCGGTTTGTGTCTGTTTCCCTTGTGCTCCCTCATTAGTTCTATTAGTGCCACCTGTGTCTCATCCCAGCTGTTTGTTATCACGTCTCGTCTTGTCCCTGTATTTAAGCCGTCCGTTCTGTCTTGTTCTTCGTCGGGTCGTCTTCGTTGGGTCTCTGAGTCTTTCCCTGAGTCTTCCTGGTTCCTTGAGTTCCCCGTGTCTCTCGTGTCTCCTGAGTTTCCCGTGCCTCCTTCCTATGTTCGTGTAAGTTTTGCTGCCACGTCAGCTTGTTTATTTTGTACTTTCATTTACCATTAAAATCCTATTTTTGTATTTCTGCCGAGTTGAGTCCCTGTTCTGCACTCTGGGTTTGCTCCTGACCACAAATCCTGACAGTACGACCCAACCAGAACAGAACCCAGCGGGCAGGGTTATCACTCGGCAACACTCACCTTTTTTCTTTTTTTTCTCCTCGTGCCATGATGGATGAGCTCCACTCCGTCCCTGTCCTTCCACCGTCCCACCGCTGCCGTAGTGGCAGAAGACGGTTCTGGAGGCAGTCTGCGGCAACCGGCCCGGTCTCGTCGGCCGAGCAGAAATTTAGAGCTGGTTCCAGTGTTTTCGTGGGAGCGGGGTCCGCCGCCTCACCTCCCAGGTTTCCGGTGGGGGCGAGATCCAGCGTCCCACAGGAGCTCTGGTCCACTCCTGTTCGGTTCGGTGAGTCCGGTCCGGTTGACGTTGCAGGGGCGGGTTCCGTCGCCTCACCTTCCAGGTTCCTGGTGGGGGCGGAATCCGGCCTCTCACCACCACTCCGTGCCGAGGCTGTTCGACCCGGCCTGGCCGTACCTCCAGAGAGTATTCCTTGTGACTCCGTGGGGGCGTGTCCCGCCGTCTCACCTTCCAGGTTTCCGGTGGGGGTGGCAACCTTCACCACACCCACTCATACAGACATTCCCTTTTTTTCATTAATTTTCCCCTGAAAATATTTTTCATGTTGCAAGGTTCCGGGATCTATGTCTATAGTCATGTTTTCTAGGTACTCTGAGTCGTCCAGAGTTGCTTCCCATTGTCCCGGATCGAGGTGATAGAGCTTCAAATCACCAATGTGTATGGTTGTTCCCTGGGGAACACTGATCCACATTGTTTTGTCCGGTAAGGTCAAGGGTCTATTTGCCCCAGGCTGTTCGTAGGCCATGATCGCCTCTCTTTGGGGGGCGTTCACTAGCCAACGTGATCCAACGATTTCAGCCTTTGCGGCCTTAGCCAGGTGTCGTGGCGTTATGGTCGTTGAGCACTTAGAGGTTTCCGGAATAGGTGTCAACCCGCATATGCCCGCGGTTTTATTCCACACAAACGGTTTGCTCGGGCACAGATAGTGTATCTCCCGAGTGAGAACACACATCTGAATGTTTGGAGCTAGATAAACTGAGGGGTTATCGTCGTGGTACGCAACCATCCTTGGTGTGTCAATTTGAACATGGTTTTCGCCGTGCCAATTGCCAACATTGACGACGTCCCTGAGTCTGTATATGCCATTTGAGGGAATTATCGGTAGGTTGATAATGAACGCCATTTCAAACGTCTTGTGATTGACGTAGATTGGGATCGCGCTACCGAGAGTGTAAGCCAGGTGAGCCTGCGTTTGCATAACTTTTTCGCGCGTAGCGGAGTTGAGGATGTCGTCCACCATCTGTAGCGAGACTAGATATGGTGGAATCCTGCCGGTGGCTAGTGTATCAACCGACGAGCTGATATCTCTAAGCATGTCAGCAAAGATCCTATCCATCAGGTGTGCGACAGCGTAATCCATTTCAACCTTAAGGGTTAACTCATTTACCGCATGTACGAGGGCTTTGATTTCTTGGGTGTGAGTATTCAGCACTAGAACAGTATCTTTCACGGTTTCAGTCACTTGTGTCAGTTTTGTTTGTTGAAGGTCCATTAGTGCTCGGATCTTTGGGACCTCACTCTCTACTTCAGACACGTGTTGTTTTAAAGACGCTATACTGACAGTGTTGAATGCGGACAAACCTAGGCTAAACAGCGATCCTAGTGACGAAGCAGCAAGCAAAAGCCCGCCGATGCCACGCTTTTGCCTTCTACCTGTTCCGCCCAACTCTTGTTGGGTGTAAGTGAACTCATGTAGTTGCTTTAGGACGTGCCGGATCTCTCCTTTTGCACTCTCTAGGGATACCGTATACCATGTTTTGTTTAGCCACTCGTTTTTAAGGTTAATGTGTTGTCTGATCATGGTTTGGGGGTCGAAGCGGACGAAGACCTTCCGAGTGTATAGGCGGCAGTCTGTGATGAGCAATCCCGGCTGGTCCCTCAGAGCGATGCCTGAGGTGGGCCCAAGGGTTACGATCTCGGCTTGCCCTTCTTGGATGGCACCCAAGAGGGTGAAGATTACCAGGAGTGGTACCATCATTGTCCTATGGAAACACAAAGAGATAGGTCTTAGCTTCGTAACCGTCAAGGGTAGGTCCTGTGAGTTTAAACTATGGTTAAGTTTATTATCCATTAGTTATCTTCTGCTTGGATGACCCTTATTCCCACGAGGTCAGATTTTGTGAGATCTTTGTCTCCTGAGGAGTTATTGCACGCCTTGTGTGGTTTAACCTGGTTTCGATGTACCCATTTAACAATTGGCTCTTTTTGGCCTTTGCTGATTTTTATCTGATAGACAACTGGAGACAGTTTGTCTGTTATCAGATGGGGTCCAGTCCATCTGGGCATCAGTTTACGGGCGAGAGTTCCGGTCCCGGACTCTCTTCTCCCAGTTGTGGGGGCAAACGTGTAGTACCAGACCCTGTCTCCCACTTGGAGTTCCTCGTGAGAGGCCTTTTGGTCGTAGTACGCTTTGCGTCCTTCAGCTGATTTTTCCAGGTTTTTCTGTGCGAAAGCAAAAGTGTTTTTAAGGTGTTTTTCCAAGTCTTTCATGTATTGTTGTGTAGTGTAGGCTGTTGCCATGACAGCATCGCCTGGTTGGTACAACAGGTGTAGAGGGAGAGTCATTTGTCGACCCGTCATCATCTCGAAAGGAGAGATGCCAGTCGATGTGTGTGTAGTGGCCCTTATGGCCATGAGGACCAGAGGGAGTTTCACGTCCCAGTCCTTGTGGTTTGCGACTACGTATTTCTTCAAAATACTCACCACAGTCCTGTTTGCTCTCTCAACCTGGCCTGAAGCCTGTGGATGGTAGCCAATATGGAAGTTGGCTTTGACGCCCAGCGTCTTCCACAGTTCTTTCATTACTTCACCTGTGAAATGTGTACCTTGGTCTGAGTTCACCCTAATGGGAAGTCCAAACCTTGAGAATACATGATTCATTAATAACATAGCAGTGGTTTGTGCTGTGTCATTAGGGGCTGGTAGACATTCTACCCATTTGGTAAACGCGCAGGTTACCGTGAGAAAATATTTATTTCCTCTAGAGGTCTTAGTGAGTGGTCCAACCCAGTCAATCTGGAGGTCCGACCATGGAAATGCAATGCCTCTACTATGCAGTGGTGCTCTGTGGAGTGGTCTGGATGGCTGAAACTGGCCACAGACCAGGCACCCTTTTATGTAGTCTTTGACATCCTTCTTCATTCCAGGCCAATAAGCAATCTGTTTTAATGCTTTCAGCGTGGCATTGTCACCCTTGTGTCCTACGGACGGAAGGTCATGTGCATGAACTAACATCACCCCCCTGTGGTCATGGGGGACCACGAACACGGGTGAGGACGTCCGTCCATGAGCAAAAGTTAGGATGCCCTTAAGTAGTTTTAGCTGTTTGCGCAGCTGAAAGAGGACTTTAAGGTCTGGATTGGAATCCAGTTCACCTTTCGATGGAGTGTATTTGTCTGGGTCAGTCAGATACAGTATCATCGAGTTAATTGTAGGATCCAACTTCTGAAGTTGGATGATGTCTGGGTCAGTCAGCATTGGGCGTACAGAAACTGTTATCAGCAGGTTTAGCTGCAGCTTGTGCACGTTTGACTGCCATTACCTCAGTTGTATATTGTGACGACTGAGTGTTGAGTAGCCAGGAGGGGTCAAAGGACCACGTGGGTCCGTCAACGGCTCCTTCCTTGGCTAGGGAGTCTGCAAGGTCATTGTAGTGCTTGTCATCGCCTGGGACTCTGGAGTGTCCTAGAATTTTCTTCCAGAAGATCTGTAGATCATGTGATGTCACTAAGTGATCACATGTCATGAAAAGCTCTTTGTGTTTTACCACCTTTTTGTTGCTTGTGAGAAACCCGTTCTGTTTCCACAGAGCGAGATGACACAAGAAACTAAGTCGAGCATAGTTAGAGTCAGTGCAGATGACTAGTGTCTGGAAGGCCCTCAGGGCCAGATTTTGACCTGAGGCTTAGTTCACTGCACATGATTGTTAAATCATGCTTCTTCCAACTGAGGCGGCTGTCTAAAACTGAAGCCCATATTGTCCAAAAAACAACCTGGAGACAGTAATACATGCATTCATTACATCTAGGCTTGATTACTGCAATTCACTCCTGTTTGGTATCAGTCAAATATCCATTGCACGACTACAAGTGGTCCAGAATGCAGCAGCCCGATTTTTAACCAGTACAGGCAAAAGAGAGCACATTACACCAGTTTTGGCCTCACTGCACTGGTTACCAGTTCACCTTAGAATCCAGTTCAAAATACTCATGTATGTCTACAAATCAGTGAACAGTGTGGCCCCGCCCACCCCCCACTCCATCTCTCTGATCTGCTACAACCGTATGTCCCACCGCGTTCCTTGAGGTCAGCGGACCAGTTGCTCCTCACAGTTCCAGGAACTCATCTTAAGCGCAAAAGTGACAGGGCCTTCTCTGTAGCAGGACCAAGACTCTGGGACAAGTTACCTCTGCTTGTCAGACAGGCCCCTTCCCTGTCGGTTTTCAAGTCCCGCTTAAAAACTCACTACTATTCAGTAGCTTTCAATACCAGATGATCTGTGTCTTGATCCTGTATGCTCCACACTGGTTTGCCGTCATTATCTGCATTGTTTTTATGTCTATATTCTGATTTACCTCATTTTGTATTTTGCTTTGTCTGTTACCTGTTGTTTTGTCTGTACAGCACTTTGGTTGGCCTTGTAGCTGTTTTAAGTGCTTTATAAATAAAGTGGTATGGTATGGTATGTAAATAACATCATCATAATCAATGGAGGGAAGGAAAGTTGCAGTTACACGGCGTTTCCTAGCATTCAGAGATAAACAGGATCTATTTCTCCATCCATCCATCCATCCATTTTCTTCCGCTTATCCGGGGTCGGGTCGCGGGGGTAGCAGCCTAAGTAGGGAGGCCCAGACTTCCCTCTCCCCAGCCACTTGGGCCAGATCTTCCGGGGGAATCCCGAGGTGTTCCCAGGCCAGCCGAGAAACATAGTCCCTCCAGCGTGTCCTGGGTCTTCCTCTGGACCTCCTTCTGGTGGGACGTGTCCGGAACACCTCACCAGGGAGGCATCCAGAAGGCATCCTAAACAGATGCCCAAGCCACCTCAACTGGCTCCTCTCGACATGGAGAAGCAGCGGCTCTACTCTGAGTCTCTCCCGGATGATCGAGCTTCTCACCCTATCTCTAAGGGAGAGCTCAGACACCTTGCGGAGAAAACATTTTGGCCGCTTGTATCTGAGATCTCATTCTTTCAGTCACAACCCAAAGCTCGTGACCATAGATGA
The DNA here is from genome assembly GCF_014905685.2 of Nematolebias whitei. Classification (NCBI taxonomy): domain Eukaryota; kingdom Metazoa; phylum Chordata; class Actinopteri; order Cyprinodontiformes; family Rivulidae; genus Nematolebias; species Nematolebias whitei. The sequence goes on along the minus strand of NC_056516.1, from coordinate 887,407 downwards.
GGGTAGGAACGTAGATCGATCGGTAAATTGAGAGCTTCGCCTTTTGACTCAGCTCTCTCTTCACCACGACAGACCTGTACAGCGCCTGCTTCACTGCTGACGCTGCACCTATCCGCCTATCGATCTCACGCTCCATTTTTCTCTCATTCGTGAACAAGACCCCAAGATACTTAAACTCCTCCACTTGGGGTAGGACCTCCTCCCTGACCCGGAGAGGGCACTCTACCCTTTTCCAGCTCAAGACCATGGCCTCGGATTTGGAGGAACTGATCTTCATACCGTCCGCGTCGCATTCGGCTGCGAACCGCTTCAGCGAAAGCTGTAGATCATGATCTGATGAAGCCAATAAGACCATATCATCTGCAAAAAGTACAGACGCAATCCTAAGGCCACCAAAACAGATCCCCTCAACACCTTGGCTGCGCCTAGAAATTCTGTCCATAAAAGTTATGAACAGAATCGGTGACAAAGGGCAACCTTGGCGGAGTCCAACTCTCACCGGGAACAAGCCCAACTTACTGCCGGCGATATGGACCAGGCTCTGACACCGGTCATACAGGGGCCTAACAGCCCGTATCAAAGGGCCCGGTACCCCATACTCCCAGAGTACCCCCCACAGGGTTCCCCGAGGGATGCGGTCGAGCGCCTTCTCCAAGTCCACAAAGCACATGTAGGCCGGTTGGGCAAACTTCCACGCACCCTCCAGGACCCTGCTGAGAGTGTAGAACTGGTCCAGTGTTCCAGGGCCAGGACGAAAACCACACTGCTCTTCCTGAATCCGAGGTTCGACTATCCGATGGACCCTCCTCTCCAGAACCCCCGAGTAGACCTTACCAGGGAGGCTTAAGAGCGTGATTCCCCTGTAGTTGGAACACACTCTATGGTCCCCCTTTTTGAATAGGGGGACCACCACTCCGGTCTGCCAATCCAGGGGAACTTCCCCCGATGTCCACGCAATATTGCAGAGTTGCGTAAGCCAACACAACCCTACAACATCCAGAGCCTTAAGGAACTCCGGGCGAATCTCATCCACCCCTGGGGCCCTGCCACCGAGGAGCTTTTTAACCACCTCAGTGACCTCAGCACCAGAGATTGGAGGGCCCGACCCAGAGTCCCCAGGCTCCGCTTCTTCAGTGGAAGACGTGCCGGTGGGATTGAGGAGGTCTTCAAAGTATTACGCCCACCGACCCACAACATCCTGGGCTGAGGTCAGCAGCACACCACTATAAACAGTGTTGGTGGCGTACCGCTTTCCCCCCCTGAGACGCCGGATGGTGGACCAGAATTACCTCAAAGTCATGCAGAAGTCATTCTCCATGGCCTCTCTGAACTCCTCCCATGCCCGAGTTTTTGCCTCAGCAACCACCCGAGCCGCATGTCGCTTGGACTGCCGGTACCCATCAGCTGCTTCCGGGGTCCCACAGGCCAAAAAGGCCCGATAGGACTCTTTCTTCAGCCTGACTGCATCCCTCACTGACGGTGTCCACCATCGGGTTCGAGGGTTGCCACCACGACAGGCACCGACAAGCTTGTGGCCGCAGCTCCAGTAAGCTGCCTCGACAATAGAGGCACGAAACATGGTCCACTCGGACTCAATGTCCCCTACCTCCCTCGGAACATGTTTAAAGTTCTCCCGGAGGTGGGAGTTAAAACTCCATCTCACAGGAGACTCTGCCAGACGTTCCCAGCAAACCCTCACAATACGTTTGGGTCTGCCAGGTCTGACTGGCATCCTCCCCCACCATTGGAGCCAACTCAACACCAGGTAGTGATCAGTGGACAGCTCCGCCCCTCTCTTCACCCGAGTGTCCAAGACATGCGGCCGCAGATCAGATGAGACGATGACAAAGTCGATCATCGAACTGCGGCCTAGGGTGTCCTGGTGCCAAGAGTACTTATGGACACTCTTATGCCTGAACAAGGTGTTCGTTACTGACAATCCATGACGAGCACAGAAGTCCAACAACAGAACACCACTCCGTTTCAGATCAGGGGGGCCGTTCCTCCCAACACACCCCTCCAGGTCTCACTGTCATTGCCCACATGAGCATTGAAGTCCCCCAGCAGAACAAGGGAGTCCCCAGGAGGTGCACTTTCCAGTACCCCCTCCAAGGACTCCAGAAAGGGTGGATAATCTGAACTGCCGTTTGGTGCATAAGCACAAACGACAGTCAGAACCCGTCCCCCCACACGTAGGCGGAGGGAGGCCACACTCTCATTTACCGGGGTGAACCCCAACACACAGGCACCAAGTTGGGGGGCAATAAGTATGCCCACTCCTGCTTGGCGCCTCTCACAAGGGGCAACTCCAAAGTGGAAGAGTATCCAGCCCCTCTCAAGGAAACTGGTTCCAGAGCCATGCGTAGAGGTGAGTTCGACTATTTCTAGCCGGAACCTCTCAGCCTCACACACCAGCTCAGGCACCTTCCCCACCAGTGAGCTGACATTCCACGTCCCAATAGCCAGCTTCTGTAGCCGAGGATCAGACTGTCAGGGTCCCCGCCCTCGGCCACCACCCATCCCACATTGCACCCATTTATTCTTTGATCTATTTCTGAAAAAACAAAACAACCTTTCAGTTTCTTTACTAGGTTTTCCACGTGAAGCTTAAAAGAGAGATGCAAGTTGACCAAGATGCCCAAATATTTATAGGAATCAACAAACTCAATCGGGACACCGTTTGAGAATAAAATCAGAGGAAGAACTGCTGAGACCAACTTCCTGTTTGAAAAAAGCATCCCTTTGGTTTTATTGGCATTTAAAACAAGTTTGAGACAGAACAAATCAGACTGGATGATGTTAAATGTTGATTGCAAAAGCTGGAGAGCCTTAGCAACTGTTCTAGCTCGACAATAAACAACTGTGTCATCAGCATAGAAATGTAAAGATGCATCAGGGATGCTCTGACCTACATTACCTATGTAGATTGTAAAGAGGGTGTTCCTAAGACTGAGCCTTGAGGTACACCATTGTTGACTGTTAAATAACTGGAGGAAGTACCATTATGTTGAACACATTGCCTCCGATCTGAGAGATAGTTAGAGAACCAGCCAATGGTGTGTTCTGAGAAACCGATTTCTGAGAGCTTATAACACAAGATGTTATGATCCACAGTGTCAAAAGCTAATGGAAATGGAAGAAATATGGGACTTATGTAAATCTACTAAGATGCTTATTGAATTTGTGCCCTTGGAGGAGAAAGGATTTAAAGGTTTAGCATATTTTGTCAAATTGCATAAACAATGGTATGTTTTCAAAATTAAATTTCGAAATTAAAGAGATAGTGGAGGATTTTTTATTTTAAAAATAAATAATTAAATGAAAACATTTTAAAAAGTTAAATATTCTAAAATGTTTCAAGTTACATAATCCAACTGTCCTAGCACACAACTGATAATAGAGCTGAATGTTGTGATGTTTCAGTGTTTTTAATAACACAAAGTATGTAGATTTAGTTTGCCAGCATTAACCCCTACTCAGTCCCATCCGTGCTGATCAAAATCTTTTTGACCCAAAATATGGTTGGGTTGGCTGAAGAAGTCCTACGGATGAAGGACGAAACGTAAATACGCAAATAAAACGCAAATAAAAAATGCAACAAAAAAAAAAAAAACGTCCAGATGACCTGCCTGAACATTGTTGGATATGTACTTGGATTACTGAGCACGAACTTTGCCCCCCCCCCCCCCCCCAAAAAAAAAATCCTTAATGATAATGTGAATATTTTGGTTGTGTACTTCAAAACCCTAAAAGTACAAAGTGAAATCATGCACAGAGGACATATCAAATATTAATGTGACTTTGAGGCAACTTGGACTCCTAATGGAAGTTTTAGAATGAAACTATTTTTGCAGATCTCATAAAGTCTGTCTAAATCGCCCACAGAAAGCTCGACCTTCGCCTGCCCCTCCTCACCTTTACACAGCCTCCACCCAGGGACTCGACTCTGATGGAGCCTCTGGCCTCTTTGTGCTGATGCTGCTGGGATTTGATATCTGAACTACAACATTCAACATGACACCAGCTACTTGTGTTAGCAGGAGAAATGTAAAACCTGACTGATTGCAGGGACTAATTAAAAGCCTGGTATTTCCTAAAGGAATACATATCACCTGCCGCCTCTCCAGGCAGACTTTTAGAGATAGAGATGTACCGTAACCATTTTGGTTAAACATGGAGAATAACTTTATGCACAGAGTTATGCTATACTGCACGATAACACAGTCAGAGTTTGTGTTGTGAATGACTCTCAGCTACTACCACATTAAATCTAAGCTCAGTGTCAGTAAAATAGTCATAGGTCCAAACCGTCTTAACTTTGACTGATTCCAAAAGTTAATGAGTTGTAGAGACACATCTAATAAATATTTCTTGAAAGTTTCATTAAAATCCATTGAGTGACTCATGAGATATTTTCTTAAGAAACATTTTTTTTCTAAATACCTTTAAGACCTTCATATCATATGGGGCGGCTGTGGCTGAGTGGTCAGAGCAGTTGTCCTCCAATGCGAGAGTTGGGGGTTCGAACCCACCAGCAGTCACATGTCGAAGTGTCCCTGGGCAAGACACTGAACCCCTCAATGCCTCTGATGTGTGTCCCATCAGTGTATGAATGTGATCTAAAGCACTGATTAGTCTCTTTAGAATGATTTGTTCAATTAGCTTTGTAGAGATCTAGTAGAGTGCTGTATGAATGGGTAAATGAGGACACAGATTGTAGTGTAAAGAGCTTTGAGTATCTTGAAATAAGATAGAAAGGCGCTATATAAGTACAGTCCATTTACCATTGTTAATCAATAATGTAAAGATAACTTAGCTAGAGCCATTTCTGTGTTTTTAAAGTTCTGTTGGCTGTTGTAGCCATCTTATATTGGGTTGTCTCCAGCAGGTATTTGTAGATTATCAAATGGTTGTTTATTGTGAGGTTTATTAAAATTGGGCTAGTAACACAAGAAGTATATTGCTAACAGACAAATACACAAAAATATCTAAAATTCTTCAATGAGTAAAAAAATGTAATTACAACATCTTTTAATGATGTGCTTCTTCAGTGTGTCCTTTTAGAACCTGAACAACTCTTTACTCTGAACGGTTGAGTCCAAAGTCCTGATGTAGGAAAAGCTGCAGCAGAGGAGCAGCTCTTCTCCAAAGGTTTTCACCGTCTGCTTGGAGGTGGAGGTGGAGGTGGAGGTGGAGGCTGCGACGAGGGGAGGAGGTGATGGAGTGACCTGGATGGAGATGCAAAAAAGGAGGAAATGATATTACATGTATCACACTTCATCATTCTCCAGAGGAAGGATGGAGGAGCAGAACAAGCGTGAATCAAATGGAGTTCCACATCCTCCGGGACTTGAAAGGAAAATTTCCGTTAGAGCTTCACAGACTCGTTCCAACTTCTTCATACACACAGGACTGTCTGAACCAGCTGTGAACCCTAAGTGTCTCTCCATTTAGACTGTTGTTAGGGCTTTGAAAAAGGTGGTGGGGTGTATCTGCTTCGAGTGATGAGTGTCTAAAGAATGCAATATGCCAAAAGAAATTAATCAAAATTCATCTAAACAGACTTCTGTTGTTCTCATGACCTTACTCAGTCTACCCCAGGGCTCTGCAGCCTCCATGTTTAACTCTTGTAATGTCCTTTGGGGAAAAATCATCCATCCATCCATTATCTTTACCCGCCTCTTCCTTTTGGGTCGCAGGGATCACTGATGCCCATGTCCAGCAGTCACTGTGCGAGAGGCAGGGGACACCCAGGACAGGTCTCCAGTCCATCACAGAGACAGACAAAAAGACTAACAACCATCCACAGTCCCAGTCACAGCTAGGAACAATTTATCGTTACACAGAAGAACCAAAAAAGAGATTAAAACGGAGGACTCAAGTTCTTGATTAAGAGTTCTAATTACTAATTATTAATAATAATTGATCATATTTACCAAGCTTACTGATAAATATTGTGTGGAGTCTTTAATAATACGGATCAGATGAGATGTGATCAGGCAGTCATGTATTCACATGTATGTAAATATACATACTATTATTATTATCAATACTATAATTAAAGGTGAGCCGTACAAATTTGTTTGTATCAAACAAGTAGCCCTTCATGTGACTCGGTCCCACTGAAGTAGCTCTCAGTCTCAAAAATGTTGGTGACCCCTGGTCTAAATGAAACTCCAGATGGAATGGTGGAATTTTTAGTTTTTGTTTGTTTGTTTGTTTGTTTGTTTGTTTTTCAAAAACTGTAGAAAATAAATTTGTCAATTAAAACATATGAAATGTGATTGTTTTTTAAACATAAGTCCTGTAAAGAGCTTTTTTTTTTTTTTTTAATAATTCAAATTTGATATTTTTAATTAATGCGGAGATCTCTCTAAAAGACTGACTATTCATTGTAGAAAAGAAACATATTAAAATCAGTATGTTTAAGCAGTACTTACGGAACGCAACACTTTTCTACTAAATAAAATATGTATAGAAACACAAAATATATTTGACTCTTCATAAAAGCAGACAATAATTGTTTTTATTTTATTTATAAATATTCTTAAAAAGTAGTTTTTGTATGTTGTATTTTTTTACTGCTTCAGTGTTATAAGAATAAATCAATTAGTTTTTGTCAGGTTTATTGTAATTTGAATGTAAAATTCAAAATAAAATACATTTGAAGAATGCAATAATAATTACCTATATTTTTGTCTTTATTTAACCATTCTTTCTTTTATTTTTTCTTTTATTTTTTCTTTTTGCAGTACATAGTGTGCATACAGTTTTATCCGTGCCAGCTACACTTTGCTTAATGCACTTGTTTGGAGTAGCCATGCATGGTTCCAGAAGATAAAAATAATAATTCAGGAGGGCTTTGAACTGCGAACCAACATTTTTACTTCCAGGATCCACCACCAGGTCACACAAATTTTTAGTGATATACTTTTTTTTTTTTTTTAAGTGACTTATATTACGCTTTTGTTTTCAAGAATAAACTTAAGTGAACTTTCCAAACACAAGGAAACAAAATCAAACTCAACAAAATTAAAGAACTGAATATCCTGATGCATGCTCAATAATCCAGGTAGAAAAATCTAAAAAAAAGTTAAATCTGGTCCTCTGGACATTCAAAAAAAAAACAAAGCAAAAATAAATAAATAAAAAATGTAGAAACGTTTTGTCTTTCATCCAAAAAACTTCCTCAGTCTGAGGTGCTGTATTCAGCTCAGTCTCTTAAATAGCACCTTCTCAGAGTGGATCAACCAGTTTGCTGCTGACAACCAAAACCAGCTGCTCACATGCTCAAGAAGGACCATCAGCCTAACAATGGATCGTTAGCACACTGATGACTGTTTACTATTCACAGGGGGCTGAATGATACTAGCAATAACTGCATTGTAAGAGGGGGACAGTTGAACACGGAGGCCTCAACCCCTGTTTAACGATGGACGGTTTCTTTTCACAAAGATGGCCTCCTTTACTCCTCTCTCAAACCATTGTTCCTCTCTATCCAGGATGTGAACATCTTTATCCCTGAAAGAGTGACCTCTGGCCTGAAGATGAGTGTAGACTGCAGAATCCTGGCCTGATTACGTTGATCTTCTGTGCTGGTCCATCCTTTTGACCAGTGGCTGTTTAGTTTCCCCGATGTAAGACTGATCACAGCCCTCCTGACACTAAAAGCATACACAACATTACTCTGTTTGTGCTGGGGGACTGGATCTTTGGGATGAACCAGTGTTTGCCGTAATGTATTTTGGGGTTTAAAAGCCACTGGGACGTTGTGTTTAGAAAATAAACATCTCAGTTTCTCTGATACTCCCTCAACATATGGAATGAACCCAAAAAAGTTCAATCTGGTCCTCTGGACATTCAAAAAAAAAACAAACAAAAAAAAAACAAAGCAAAAAAATCTAGAAACGTTTCGTCTCTCATCCAAGAGACTTCCTCAGTCTGAGGTGCTGTATTCAGCTCAGTCTCTTAAATAGCACCTTCTCAGAGTGGATCAACCAGTTTGCTGCTGACAACCAAAACCAGCTGATCACATGGTCAAGAAGGACCATCAGCCTAACAATGGATCATTAGCACACTGATGGCTGTTTACTATTCACAGAGGGGTGAGTGAAACTAGCAATCACAGCATTGTAAGAGGGGGACAGTTGAACCCGGAGGCCTCCACCCCTGTTTAATGATGGACAATTTCTTTTAAACCCCAAAATACAGTACGGCAGGGGTGCCCAACCTTTTTTGAACCAAGAGCTACTTTTGAAGTCGGCAATTTGCCGAGAGCTACTCGTCCAGTCTCATTATCAACAAACATAATTTTTCATCAATCCCTACTCCTCACTTCTTTAAAGTAAATAAAACAGAACGTGATGTGTCTATAGGAGACAACTTTTTATGCAAGCTGTATAAAATAAATGTGTCTCTACCTTAGTGGGACTTCTGACACTGAGAGGAGGAGGCCAGGGTCTCATAAGATGGGCAGTATGAGGTGGTTGCGAGGCGCAGGCAGGTCTCCAGATGATCATCATTCATTGTGGATCTGTTTTTGGACTTGATGATTTTCATGTGTGAAAAAGCAGACTCACACAGGTAGGTAGATCCAAAAAGTGCTGTTAAGTTCAAAGCACATCTTCGGATGTTAGGATACTTTTCTTCTGACAGCAGACTCCAGAACTCTCCATCCACGCCAGGTGATGCTCTGGATTTGATCCCAATGTCATTTTGCAGAGTCAACACCTCATTTTCAACACCAGAGCTGTCCAGCTGAAACACGGACACCAATTTGGACACAATGTCATCCACATCAACATTTCCAAAAGGATAACACATGTAGCTGGTAACAGGCTCGATGGAGGAAAAGTCAGTAAATCGTCTCTCAAATTCTGCTGAGATGCTCTGAACCTGCTTAGAATAGTGTGCACTGTCCAGTTGTGGGACTTCTTTCCCTTGGCGCTGTAGCTCTGCCTCCATGTGTGGGAAGTTTCGCAGGTCCCTGCGTTGCAGCCGACTTGTGAGCAGTTGCAGCCTGCTTTTGAAGGTGCTCACAGAACTGATCATGTGGATTATGTTTTTGTCCTTTCCCTGAAGCTCCAAATTCAGTTCATTGAGCAGGCTGGTGAGATCTGTGAGGAAGGCTAAATCCAAAAGCCACTGGGTGTCCTCTAGTTTTGAATGTTCACCATGATCTGACAGCTTCAGAAAATCCCTGATCTCAGGCAACAGCTCACTGAATCTGTCCAGAAATTTACCTCTGCTTAGCCACCTGACGTCCATGTGCAGCAGCAGGTCTGTGTGGTCAGCTCCTGCCTCCTCCAAGTGAGCCCGGAACAACCTCCTCTGCAGACTCCTGGCCCTTATAGAGCACACAGTTTTCATGGCAACATCCATCACTTCCTTCATGTTTAAAATCTTCCCACACAGGGCCCTTTGGTGGATGATGCAGTGATAGTGCAAAATGTCTGGGAAAGCATCATTCTGCTTGCAGAGTGCAACAAATCCACTGGTGTGACCAGTCATTGCTGGAGCGCCATCAGTTGTTATAGAAATTAGTTTAAAGAGGGGCAAGTTGCTTTTATTAACAAACTCCATAAACACATTAAAAATATCTTCTCCTCTTGTATGTCCCTTCAAAGGCAAGATGGTGAGCAGCTCCTCTTTTGCACTCATGTCTGCAAAGGCCATTCTGATAAAAACACACAGCTGGGCTACATCCACCATGTCTGTCGACTCATCAAACTGAAGAGAGAAACACTCACATTCTTCCACGTCCTTTTTTAGCTGCTCCTCCACATCCACAGCCATTCCCTCACATCGCCGTGTCACTGTTTGTCTGGACAACTGCACGTCTTTAATAGCAGCTACGATCTCACTTTTATTTTTAAAATCATGAAAAAGCACATCTGCAGCCTCAATAAACGCTTCTTTCATAACTTGTCCATCGCTGAAAGACTTCTTTTGTTGAGCCAGGATGCGGCTAACACGGTAGGAAGCTATCGTAGCAGCTTCACCTTTTGTGCTGGGCCGAGTGAAGACTGATTGCTGGGCTGCAAGCTTGTTTTTTAGCTCCCGCACTTTCTGAGTCCGTAAAGAACTTTTAAGAGGGAAATCTGTCTCAAACCGTTTGTGCATCGTCTTGAAATGCCGCTCCAAGTTACACTTTTTGGGTAAGGCAACGCTCGAATTACAGATGAGGCAAATGGACTTCGAATTAGAATAAACAAAAAAATACTCCTCCTCCCACTCTGTGTGAAAATAATAAGTTTTCGTTTGCTTGTTCGCTAGTTTTCCATCCATGTTTTCTGCGCACCGACATTACTCCACTACTGAGACTAAAGTCTCGTGAGAGCACTGTGTCACCGCACACAAAACTCGCGAGACTATGTCTGTGAGAATACAAGTCAAGGCTTCGCTTCGCTGGTTGGGCACACCTGCATTACGGCAAAGACTTTTTAATCCCAAAGATCCAGTCCCCCGGCACAAACAGAGTAATATTGTGTATGCTGTTCAGTGCCAGGAGGGCTGTGATCAGTCTTACATCGGGGAAACTAAACAGCCACTGGCCAAAAGGATGGCCCAGCACAGAAGATCAACATCATCAGGCCAGGATTCTGCGGTCTACACTCATCTCCAGGCCAGCGGTCACTCTTTCAGGATGAAGATGTTCACATCCTGGACAGAGAGGAACAATGGTTTGAGAGAGGAGTAAAGGAGGCCATCTTTGTGAAAAGAAATCGTCCATCATTAAACAGGGGTGGAGGCCTCCGGGTTCAACTGTCCCCCTCTTACAATGCTGTGATTGCTAGTATCACTCAGCCCTCTGTGAATAGTAAACAGCCATCAGTGTGCTAATGATCCATTGTTAGGCTGATGGTCCTTCTTGAGCATGTGATCAGCTGGTTTTGGTTGTCAGCAGCAAACTGGTTGATCCACTCTGAGAAGGTGCTATTTAAGAGACTGAGCTGAAAACAACACCTCAGACTGAGGAAGTCTCTTGGATGAGAGACAAAACGTTTCTAGATTTTTTTTTTTTTTTTTTT
>NC_056516.1:875247-876277 GCF_014905685.2 Nematolebias whitei | reverse complement strand
ACCTGGATTATTGAGCATGCATCAGGATATTTTGAATCACTTTGGCCAGGATTGCCTCAAACTAGTAAGAGAGTTTGAGAAAACAGCAAGGAAGAGGGCAGACTACAGGAACCACTTGCGATTCAACCTCAGATGTCGACAAAGTGGCATCATTCCCAAGAGCCTGGAACTAAAATCATCGGTCAGCGGGCACCGGGCAAGCAAGATCCTTCAGAAGGCACAGACCCAGCTGCTGAATGAACGGGTGAGACAGACCAATTTTACTATTGAGGCCTTGAAGGCCAAAGAAGAGCACACTAAACAGAAACCAACTATGTGTCTAGATCAGACCACACTTCAGCAAGTGTTGGACTGTACAGATCAGGCACTCTTATCACAGCATGTTAAGTCCAAGACTCAACAACAAAATAAGTTTAACTTACTAATAACTCATCAACACCATCATTATTCCAATAACAACACATTCAGTGTAGGACATCACTCCAGTAGTCAATTACATGCCAGGGAGACAGAAAAGTGGGTGAAGAATTTATCTGACAGACAGCTCACCCAGCCAGAGACAGAGATTATTGCCAGGGGACTGAACTTTGCGGTTGCACCAAGTAGAATTCCTCTGGTGGAGATGATCACAGCCACAGAATCAGCCATCCGCAACAACAAAATGAAAGAGGGTGAAGCAGAACAGCTCAGAATCAAAGTTTCATCCTGCCTCAGCAATGCCAAACCACCACCTTCCAACATCAGTAGAGAGGAGAGGGATGCACTCACCACTCTTAGCAAGGACAAAAACATCATCATTCTCCCAGCAGACAAAGGAAGGTGCACAGAGATTTTGAACCAGAAAGACTATCATGAGAAAGTTATGACACTCCTTAGTGACTTAACAACGTATGAACCTCTGAAAAAAGATCCAGGAAGTGGTTACAAGAAGAAGGTAATAGATTGCCTGAAAAATTTGGAGCAGGACAAGGCTATTGACCGTATTCTGTACCACAGACTGTACCCAGGGGAGGCCACACCTAGTCTGTAT
>NC_056516.1:870979-875147 GCF_014905685.2 Nematolebias whitei | reverse complement strand
CACCAAGTCATTGGTTCAGGTATGTTGACGACACCTGGGTTAAAATTAAATCTCAGGAAGTCCAACATTTTACTGACCACATCAACTCTGTGGATAAATACATCAAGTTCACACGAGAAGATGTAAAAAATGGCAAGTTGGCTTTCTTGGACTGTGAGGTCTCAGTCTCTGATAGAGGACATTTGCAAACCGAGGTGTACCGCAAACCCACCCACACAGACCAGTATTTGCAGTTTGACTCCCATCACCCTTTGGAGCACAAGTTAGGAGTCATCAGGACTCTGTATCACAGAGCAGACAGCATTCCCACTAACTCGGGAGCCAGGCAGAAGGAGAAATCCTACACAAAACAGGCTCTAGAGCAATGTGGATATCCTAACTGGGCCTTCCTGAAAGCAGAGAAGAAACCCAAACAGGACTCCAGTCAGCCATCAGGTGAAAAGGAGGAACCCAGACACAGACCAGTGGTCATTCCGTATGTTGAGGGAGTATCAGAGAAACTGAGACGTTTATTTTCTAAACATAACGTCCCAGTGGCTTTTAAACCCCAAAATACATTACATTACGGCAAAGACTGGTTCATCCCAAAGATCCAGTCCCCCGGCACAAACAGAGTAATATTGTGTACGCTGTTCAGTGTCAGGAGGGCTGTGATCAGTCTTACATCGGGGAAACTAAACAGCCACTGGCCAAAAGGATGGCCCAGCACAGAAGATCAACATCAACAGGCCAGGATTCTGCGGTCTACACTCATCTCCAGGCCAGCGGTCACTCTTTCAAGGATGAAGATGTTCACATCCTGGACAGAGAGGAACGATGGTTTGAGAGAGGAGTAAAGGAGGCCATCTTTGTGAAAAGAAATAGTCCATCATTAAACAGGGGTGGAGGCCTCCTTGTTCAACTGTCCCCCTCTTACAATGCTGTGATTGCTAGTATCGCTCAGCCCTCTGTGAATAGTAAACAGCCATCAGTGTGCTAATGATCCATTGTTAGGCTGATGGTCCTTCTTGACCATGTGATCAGCTGGTTTTGGTTGTCAGCAGCAAACTGGTTGATCCACTCTGAGAAGGTGCTATTTAAGAGACTGAGCTGAAAACAGCACCTCAGACTGAGGAAGTCTCTTGGATGAGAGACGAAACGTTTCTATATTTTTTTGCTTTGTTTTTTTTTTTTTTTTTGAATGTCCAGAGGACCAGATTGAACGTTTTTGGATTTTTCCACATGGATTATTGAGCATGCATCAGGATATATGTAATGAACATTGGTCTGGGTCTGGGTTCCTCCTTTTCACCTGATGGCTGATTGGAGTCCTGTTTGGGTTTCTTCTCTGCTTTCAGGAAGGCCCAGTTAGGATATCCACATTGCTCTAGAGACTGTCTTGTGTGGGATTTCACCTTCTGCCTGGCTCCTGAGTTAATGGGGACACTGTCTGCTCTGTGGTATAGAGTCCAGATGAGTCAAGTCAAATTTATTTATATAGCACATTTAAAACAGTAACTGTTATCAAAGTGCTTACCAAAAAGATCACAGCATCAAATATTAATAACAAGATATTACAGCAACATGAATAAAAGCATAAAACCATGAACTATAATGAGAAACAATGAAATACTAAATCAAATCACCCTGCGTTAAATGTGAGGGAGTAAAAGTAAAATAGATGAACACAATCTTCAACAAGAAATACCAAACGAGATCACACTGTGTTAAATGCCAATGACTACAAATGTGTTTTGAGGATAGATTTAAAAATAGAGATTGAGGTGGCATGTTGAATGTTGATGAGCAGATTGTTCCAGAGTTTAGGGCTGTTTTATGATATTTGTTTTAAATAAAAACCAGGATTCGGAAGAATGATCAGTACAATGAACAAAATACACTCACACACTGTCCTGCTAGAATAATTTGTGTCATTTATTATTCCGCCACAGATACAGCAAAAAGCCAAACTTCAACAGTACACACAAAGGTACAATCACACGTATTGATGTAGAAAGGAGCTCTCACCGTAACACGTAGACCGGAGAGCCGCACAGTCCAAGTGGAGCAACACACCAACACAACACCGGACGTCTGGATCAAAGACTCACGGTTGACTCTAACTCTCTTCTGAGCGCTCTCTATTTAATACTTTCCACCCTCTGCATCATGTGAGAACATCTCCCAGTGAACAAAACATGCCCACCTGGACTAAAAACTGTGAGAAACCTCGAGATAGCGTGAAAAACTGTGAGAAACTTTGAGATAGCGTGCCGGGGGGGGGGGGCAAGCCTCCTCCTCAGGCCTCTCGGGTGATTCACAATAACATGTACCAAAAACACTTTATATCACAGGTTAAATAGTCAGAAAAACAACATTTTGTTAAACTCTCAACTCATTCCACCCTTTGGTTTTTTGACTAATTTTGAAAATTATTCTCTTCAAAATCAAAATCTTCAACATATCGCCTGCCAACCCATTCTTGGACAGATTCACACATAAAATTTAAAAATTCCAAACGGGAATTAAAACCCTGAAAAGTATGATTAATTACATTACCACTAACATGATAATTCAATATCATGATATCCTCTGGGACTGTGGTGTCGATTGTCATGGTGGCTTTTTCTGTCCCAAACCAATGGTCCTCTATTATTAATACTATTTTCATTCCAGGGCTGTGTTGTAAATTTTTTGATTGATTCTATTTTTAATCCTTCTAATATAAAAACAAGTGCACAGATTACATATGGTTAATACACCAAAACAAATTAACAAAATCAGCAAAGGAGGGCTTACGTATTTTTGCGCCGTTGATGACATTCCTGTGAATATGTTCCACCAATGGTGAGCCGACGCTTGTTCTATTAGCTTAGCCACATGTAAAACCTTTCCTTGAGCAATGTAGGTGGACACTGTTAGATCAGACATGTTTGACTTATGCGACTCAATCATTCGTTTCAGCTCCGTAGACTCATTCAATGCACATTTGAAACGGTCTAGGGAGACTCGCCAGGGTACGTGCAAAGTTTGCCATTGTACCTCTGTTAGTCGAGTGGTGGAACTATAATTAGTTAATAGATAAGTCTGTTTGTTCCAAGTCCACAGATGTACACCATACACACATCCAGAGAAAGGCACCTTAGGTAATTGAGGATGACTTTTAATCGTAGCTATACACAGAGTATGTGGGCCTATCTGCCATTGCATGTCTCTAGCTGGTTCATGAGTCCAATCACACAATACCTCATTTTTGGTTAAACATGGGTTAACATGACCTGTTTGTAACATACATACCACTCCTTTATCAGCCGTCCCACATAGTTGCACGTCATAGGTGAGATTTGTCTGTGGCTCAAACCATTCACCCTGTATTTTTAAAAAAACAATATCCTTGTACAGTTATTACAGGTAACACATGATACTTGCATACTGTAGTTATGTCACTTACAAGATACTGAACACAATGTATGTATGTTTTATTTATTCATTTCATCCAAACAACAAATATAATACAATTTAAAGAAAAGAAAAAAGATGTACAATCACAGAAACAAAATGAAAGGCAGCAGAAGAAGAATGAGTTTTTATAATATCTGCCCCTTGTCCCCAAAATATATTCCAAACAAAATTACTATACAAAAACAAGATGAATTAATAAAAAATAAAAAAATAAAAACTTAGCTAAAATATAAGATCAACTGTAAACAATTTTTATGAACTCACATTATACTTAATGTTTTTTTAAAAAACAAATTTTTATCATCTTCTTGAATATGTACATAGTTTTGGCATTTTTAATATCAACCTCCAGATCATTCCACAGTCTAATACCCTGAGATATAGTGGATTGCATCTTCAGACTGGTGCGACACCACGGCTTCACAAACATCTCCATCCCCTTAAGATAATAATTACTTTCTCTTTTAACAAATTTCCCTTGAATGTTAGTAGGTAGTATGTTTTTGTTGGCCCCATACATAAACAGTAAGATATTGTAATCAACCAAGTCATAAAATTTTAATATCTTTAGCTGATGAAACAATATATTTGACGGATGGTTATAATCTTTTCTGGTAATAATTCTTATGGCTCTTTTCTGTAAAATAAAAATTGGATTTGTAATTGTTTTACATGCTTTACTGTAAGGAACTCTCGTGAGGGTTTGGACAAAGATCACAACACAACA
>NC_056516.1:870136-870969 GCF_014905685.2 Nematolebias whitei | reverse complement strand
GATAATCAGGCCAGCTGACTGCAGTGCAGACAATTAGTGCAGTCAGCATTCACCAACATGCAGAGTGGACAGACTGGTTCTCCACATACACACACACACATGAGAACCAGGTAGAAGAAAATAAGGAGTGAGGAGGAAAAGAACAGAACAGGACTGAGAAACCAGAACTAGTGAACAGAGTGATAAAGATCTAAACACAGGGACGTGATTCATGACACTTTACCCCAGACTTCAATACAGTAAATTAAATGTGGAACAATAATGGCATTATACAATAGAAATATTGCTTTATCATTGAATAACTCTCTAACTTTGTACATTACTGCAATCGATTTAGCTATTTTAGTTCTTAAGTTTTTTACGTGAGATCTCCATGTTAGTTTTTCATCAATGATGACACCCAGACATTTCACCTCATTGACTCTATTAATTTCAATTCCATCGACTCTAAATGGAGTATCAAACACTTTCTTGTTGTTACTAAAAATCATATAATTTGTTTTATCTACATTTAAAGATAATTTGTTTAGTTGAAACCAATTTTGTATTTTCACAAATTCTGTTTGTGCCATCTTCAACATTTGCACAACATTTTCACCCACACAAAGAAAAGTAGTATCATCTGCAAACAAAATACATTAAAAAAATCCAGACACATTTACCAGGTCATTTACATATAAAATAAATGGCTTAGGTCCAAGTATAGAGCCTTGAGGCACTCCACATGTAATATTACAGAATTCAGATTTTACATCATTTATTTGAACAAATTGTTTCCTTTTTTCTAGATAACTAGATACCCACTGCAATGCATGCCCTCTAATACCATATTT
>NC_056516.1:869636-870036 GCF_014905685.2 Nematolebias whitei | reverse complement strand
TTATCTGTTCCATTAAATCCATGAGTGCCATTGACGTAGAATGTTTAGGTCTAAACCCATATTGACTATTACTTAATATATTTTGCTTATTGATAAATTCATCTAATCTAGTGACAAATAATTTCTCTAAAATCTTCGAAAATTGTGGCAACAATGATATTGGCCTGTAATTATTAAACACACGTTTCTCTCCACTCTTATATAATGGTATTACCTTGGCTATTTTCATGTTATTTGGAAATACCCCTGTTGAAAATGATAAATTGCATATATGTGTAAATGGCTCAATAACATTACTCATAATATTCTTTACAAGCGTCATATCCATGTCCATCCAGTCTTTTGATTTTTTATCTGCAAGATGTTTTACGATAGTCATAATTTCTTCTTTATCAGTTCC
>NC_056516.1:859578-869536 GCF_014905685.2 Nematolebias whitei | reverse complement strand
CTGTAAGGAACTCTCGTGAGGGTTTGGACAAAGATCACAACACAACAGAATGACGATAAATAATAATGTGTTTATTGTTTCAAGGGAGGAAGTGACAGCCGGTCCTGGTGCCGGTCTGGGTTCTGGTTCGGGTTCTGGTGTCGGTTGGATAGCGGGAACAGTTCTACGAAGCAGAGAACGGTTAGTGGTCGTGCTGATTACCAGAACGTGGAGAACAGTCAACAAGGAAAAACCACTAACCGTCTCAGATGATCTCAAGGGTCCTGAAGGGTTGAAGTGTTCAGATCTGCAGCTGCTGGAAGGGCTGAGTCCGGTGAAGGACGACAGTCGGCCGCAGCTGTCTGCGTGGCCAGAGTCCGTGATCCAAAAGGGGTGGTCAGGCTTTCCAAGGTCCAGTAACGTGAAGCAGATGTCAGGCAGTACCAGAGGAGCAGGCAGATCGGTGGTCGGGCAGGCGGAGGGTCAAGGAACCAAGAGATCAGGCCAAACAAGAAGGGGAGGACAACCAGAAAAAGGGACAGGTAGCGTGGTGGGCAAAACAAGGAGCGAGGACTTGAACAGGGACAAGAGAGGGGAACAAGGACTACAGGCATGAACGCGAGATACTTACTAACTACAAAGAGTTTTCAACTATCGGGCACCGAAGAGTTGACTGGGTGCTGCTTATAAAGGGTGGAGAGAACAGGTGCAGCCAGTCTGAGATAATCAGGCCAGCTGACTGCAGTGCAGACAATTAGTGCAGTCAGCATTCACCAACATGCAGAGTGGACAGACTGGTTCTCCACATACACACACACACATGAGAACCAGGTAGAAGAAAATAAGGAGTGAGGAGGAAAAGAACAGAACAGGACTGAGAAACCAGAACTAGTGAACAGAGTGATAAAGATCTAAACACAGGGACGTGATTCATGACACTTTACCCCAGACTTCAATACAGTAAATTAAATGTGGAACAATAATGGCATTATACAATAGAAATATTGCTTTATCATTGAATAACTCTCTAACTTTGTACATTACTGCAATCGATTTAGCTATTTTAGTTCTTAAGTTTTTTACGTGAGATCTCCATGTTAGTTTTTCATCAATGATGACACCCAGACATTTCACCTCATTGACTCTATTAATTTCAATTCCATCGACTCTAAATGGAGTATCAAACACTTTCTTGTTGTTACTAAAAATCATATAATTTGTTTTATCTACATTTAAAGATAATTTGTTTAGTTGAAACCAATTTTGTATTTTCACAAATTCTGTTTGTGCCATCTTCAACATTTGCACAACATTTTCACCCACACAAAGAAAAGTAGTATCATCTGCAAACAAAATACATTAAAAAAATCCAGACACATTTACCAGGTCATTTACATATAAAATAAATGGCTTAGGTCCAAGTATAGAGCCTTGAGGCACTCCACATGTAATATTACAGAATTCAGATTTTACATCATTTATTTGAACAAATTGTTTCCTTTTTTCTAGATAACTAGATACCCACTGCAATGCATGCCCTCCAATACCATATTTATTTAGTTTTTTGAGAAGAATATTGTGATCAATAGTATCAAATGCTTTCTTTAGATCAACATAAATACTAATACAATATATTTTTTGATCCACAGCAGTCGTTATCTGTTCCATTAAATCCATGAGTGCCATTGACGTAGAATGTTTAGGTCTAAACCCATATTGACTATTACTTAATATATTTTGCTTATTGATAAATTCATCTAATCTAGTGACAAATAATTTCTCTAAAATCTTCGAAAATTGTGGCAACAATGATATTGGCCTGTAATTATTAAACACACGTTTCTCTCCACTCTTATATAATGGTATTACCTTGGCTATTTTCATGTTATTTGGAAATACCCCTGTTGAAAATGATAAATTGCATATATGTGTAAATGGCTCAATAACATTACTCATAATATTCTTTACAAGCGTCATATCCATGTCCATCCAGTCTTTTGATTTTTTATCTGCAAGATGTTTTACGATAGTCATAATTTCTTCTTTATCAGTTCCCCCAAGAAAAAAACTGTTTGTGTGATCTGTAACCGTATGATTTGCATTTTTATCTATATTTGGGATTTTTGCTGCCAGACTTGGGCCAATATTCACAAAATGTTGATTGAATCCATTTGCGATTTCATTTTGGTCATAAATTTCTTTGTCATCCTTTACAAAATATTGTAGAATGCTTGATTTTGTTTTATGATTATTCAGAACACTTTTCATTATTTGCCATGTTGCTCTCATATTACCATTACTTTTGTCTAATAATTCACTGTAATATTTCTTTTTATGCTTTCTTATAATCCCTACCAATTTATTTTTTTAATTTTTATATCTCTGTTCTGCTTCGTTTGTTCTTAATTTCAGAAAGTTTGAGTATAAGTAGTTCTTTTTTTTTTACAAGCATTTCTTAACCCTTTGGTCATCCACGGTTTGTCATCAACATGTTTCTTTGTGTAATTTTCTTGTACACTATTTTTTTCATACAAAGCTCCTAAAATATTCATAAATACATCATATGCTTTGTTTACATCATCAACATATACATCCTTCCAATTTTGTTTTGTTAAATCTTCTTTTAGTTTATATAGAGCTTTCTTTGATGTGTTTATTATTTTTTTCATAATTTTATCTACTTTCATATCATATTGATTTTTTTATAGATAGTGAAGACTGGTAGGTGGTCACTGACATCCATGATCAAAATGCCACCCATAAGTTCTTTATTTGTTATATTTGTAAAAATGTTGTCAATTATTGAAGCACTATGGGTAGTAATTCTTGTGGGTTTTGAAATCAATGGATAAAGATTTAAACTGTGCATTGAGTTTATAAATGTTCCGATATTATTTGAGTCTGTTTTATTTCCCAGGTCTATATTAAAATCTCCACACAAAAAAACTGATTTATTAGAACTTTTTTCCAATATTGTCATGATGTGATTGGTGAATGATTCAATATTTGAATCAGGTGATCGATATATACAACTTATCATTATATTTTTGGAAGTCTCATTTAATATTTCAACTGTAATCATTTCCATAATGTTATCCACAGCTACTGACAATTTATTGATCATTTTACATTTAATTTCCTTATTTACAATTAGAGCTACGCCTCCACCTCGTTTATTGTTTCTGTTCACATGATAAAGTTCATACCCTTCAATATTAACACTTTTTATATTTTCCTCATTTAGCCATGTTTCTGAGACTGCTATTATACTGAAAGCTCTATTTAACTGATTTAAATAATCTGTTATTTTGGATAAATTAGTGTTTATACCTCTACTATTAATATGAATATTAATATATATATTAATATATGAATATATTATTAATGTATTCAGGACACTTTGTCAATTCAGGTTTTATAACTACCCAATATGTACTAGAAATGTTCCACAGCTTCCTCCACTCATGATGATTTGAGGTGATCACTATTCTCTGGAAGCGTTCTTTCTGCAACTGCACATGTATGGTTTGCAGGGTACACGTGGTCCAGTTCAACACCTGGGTTATGTTTTGGAGTACTTCTTCAGTGTTACCCCACATCTTCAACTGCCAGTTTATTTCTTTTAGCAGTATTTTGGCCGTTTCTTCTTGAGTCATGACTACTGAGGGCATCCAGACTCCAATTTGATGAACTGCCAACGAAGCATGTTTCCTTCTTCTGTGTTATTGGCAGTAAAGTCAAACTTTGTTCCATTTTTTTTCATCTGGTTTACATGTACCATTCTTATACATGTTACACAGTGGGGTTTCCACATAAATTCTAATCTGACATCCCTTAGGTATCACTGGGATGGTTTTCCTGTTGTAGCATGCCCGACACTTGTACATAGGACAGTCAGTTGTGATGTTCCCTATCAGGCAGCTTTTGTGTTTCAAACATGTGAAGTTACTTTGTCTGAGGAGAGGTCGACCAGGAACACCATGGCACCTATGACAAGGAACCTGATGCCCCAACAGCTTGCACAGCCATCTGACGGGCGCTTGCCACCAGCTTCTCCCATGTTGGCTCCTGGGTGGTCCCGATCATCCAGTCAACAAAGACCAAGGAAACATCAAGCTGTAGAAACAAGAAAAACTGCTTACAGACAGAGAAAGAGTCATTAGTTTTCTCTCAAATATAAATGTTTTCATCTCCATCCGTTCTGTTCTACACAGTTATTGTTCCAGCAGGAATTACTCCGGGCTGCACCACATGTTCTCTTAAAGGTTTTTTTTTAAATTACATTTAAAATTAACTTTTATTTATTAAAAAAAGAAATCCTTCTTCTGGTCTTGGCCCCACTCAGACTATTAGCTTCATCAGTTTCTCCAAACTGAGGTTGTTCTAAAACCTATGTGCAGCAGGTAAGATATTACTTGTTCATAACTTTTTCCACAGAACCCCTCTTGAAAATAACTGAACTTTTGCTTTAAATATGAAACAACTGCAAAACAAGATGGTGAATTTTTTTCATCTCAGATGTTTTTAGATACTTAGGGTTGTTTTAGATGCCGTCAAACTTCAGCTGTGGATGAACCATTTACAAGCAACATGATGCACGTCCTTCAAAGCAGCCAGCTTAACACATCCCCTTTAAGTGCTCTGATGACATTTTGATTTTAGACATTTCAAATCCACCCTTTTTCCCTTCAATTATCTTGGCTTTAGGCATTTTAATTCCTCTTTTGTGGCCCTCAATGTCTATGTCTGGGCCTTTAATGTCAACATCAGGTGTTTTAATTGCTCCTTTGACCTTTGGCATTTTAATATCAATATCACCTTCAAGTTTGGGGCCTTTTAGTTTAATGTCAAAATCTGGGCTGTCTAATTTTAGACCTTTGATGTTCAATGTTGACAATATCTGCTTTCAGAAGGTTGATGTCAACATCTGGACCTTCTACTTTTGGCCCTTTCAATCCAAATAATGGCATCTACCCCTCAGCTCTTCTGTTGACAGACCATCCATCTCAGCTGGAGGCACTCCTGCCTGTATTAACGCCCTCCAAAAAGCAGAGCGAGCGGGTCCCTGTGTATTATTTCGGCCGTCCCTTCTTGGCCCACGACCCATGGATTGACTAAATGTTTTTTCACGGTTTTCAGCCCTCTCTGTGTTCCAATCTCCGAGTGCACCCAGTTCCGACACTTGGCTTCGAACATCAGTCATTGGAACAACATGCACTTGATAATCTGCTGCCAAACCCACAGCCAGTGCATCTCTCACACACAGTCGATCCAGTCTTTGCACACATTTCCTTAAGGTCACCCAATGCCCCTGTAAATCAGGCCAATCCGATGCTCTGGGAAACGTCTGTCGGACTGCCTCTGCATAAACTTCAAACAAAGGTCTCGAGTCTTGCAAAGCTCTGACTTCCTGTTGGTACGCTGAATTCCCTCCTACTTGACCTTGTTGTGAAATAAGATTGTGTTCCTTGTTGAAATCTGACTCCCACTTCTTGTTTTACTTTGAAATTGGCCCATTTCCTGTTTTACTTTGAAGAGGCTCCCACAGATTGATTTCTGTACCGGTTTACATCATGTAACACGATGTCTCACATTTTTGATTGGATTGAAACTGGCCAATCCCATGACAACAGGCTCAGAACGCGCGGTGAAAAGTTAGTTTTGCTGTGTGAAGGAACGCCCTGTTTTTAGACAAAGAAAGTGCAGTTTTCTGCTCGAAGCGAAAGCAGACGAAGCGGCAGCCAGATGAAGCAGAGTGACGGTCGTCTTCAGATTCCTCCTTAATAAGGTTGTATCGTATAGATTAATGGATGCATCCAATTAATAATATGTTAAAATAATGACTGCATTTAACTAATCCACTGTTTAAGCTTGTGAATCTATGACTTCTGACTTTCTTTGCTTATTAAATATTCGTAAACTTGAAGGTGCGTTTGTCATATACTGAGAGCGTGTCCTGACTCCTGCAGGATTGACCGGTAACAGCAGAGCTCGGGTGGAGAAGTAAGAGAAAGAAACAGAACAAAATGGAGGTTCCACCGAGATTTGAAAAACAGTTACCGAGTCCTTCACACTGATCTACGGCGCGCCATAAAGACAAGGTAAGCAGAGCCTGTTGATTACAAAATCTATAAATTGGGCTTTTTATAGGCAAATTTGCTCAGTGTGTGTGACTCCCAAATAAATAGTTTTAAATAGAGAAGTTTACGTCGACTGTAAGAATAAGATAAAAGTAAGATAAAGTAATAAACCAGTCCCAGATAAATCACGCAATAGTCAAGCCAACCAGGGTCCGACGGGGCTCTGGACCAGAGGGGGTGGGGTTGTAGGATAAATCATTTATTCGCCGTCATCCCTGTAACTCTGAGACTAAGTTGAACTGTAAACTTGTTAGGGTGGTGTCTAACTGAAAACAGTGTTAATTTAAACTTACTTAAAAATTGGAAGTTCATTAAGTAAGTGTGGGACTGGGTGGAATAGTAATTAATTAAATACGACGCACGCACCGAATAGATTAAAATAAAATCAGCACTAATAATTAGATTTGTTGAATAAAATAACTTATGATCTGTGGTAAGTAGAGGAAGTCACAGGTTCACAAATATTGCTGTCTTCTAGGATATTAAAAGGGAAGTCAACACATTTTGTTTTAAAAAAAAAACAACAACAACAGTTTCAAGGGTGACCATTGTGATTATTCCTGGCGTCTGACTCGCGTGAATGTTGAAATAAGTGGTCAGTATCTTGTTTGTTTATTTTGTTGTTTGTGTCTTTGTCAAATATAAGACCACAGTATGAATGTGTAGAAAAAAAAAAGTTCCAGAGTCTAAAAAAGTTCCAGAATTTTCCAGTGACAATAAAAAAAGAGGTGTGGTGTGTGTCTGAATTTCCTGAGAGAATGGACACAGAGGCGCAGCGTGTCATGTTACAAAAGTGCGAGCAGGAAAGTTTTAAACCGGTAAAGGAGCAAGTTGAAATTGTGAGACAAGCATTAGAGATGTTGGAATATAATAAAAAGCTAAAAAAAAAAAGCTCTCGTGCAAAAATTACAAAAAATAGAAAATAATGCTCAAGAGGGACAAGATGTGATATCTTTAATGTGGGATAAAATTAAAGAATGCTCGAGAGATGAGGATAAATTTGACAAGCAAAAAAGAGAGGCGAACGCCCTGCAGAAAGGTAAATACAGAAAGTTAATGAGGGAGGTTAAATATGAAAGAAAAGAGTGGTTGAAATTGGTTTTTGTGGCACAGGGTTCGTCCCATTTGTTGAGAAAACAGCAACTGGTGGAGCAGCCTAAAACAAAGAGTGAGGAAGTGGGTAGTTCAGCTCCCCCTCCTTATAACTCAAGCAGCAATCAGTCAGCACATCCCCCCACAGGAATGTACCCTATATATCACATAACAGATGGAATGTTACAGGTGGGGGAGGTCACTGACACCCCCTCGCAGCTGAGGGGGGAGTCACCCATCCCAGTTAAAACAAAACCCCTTGTGGCACCAGGAATGAAGCCGTGTTTTACACAGTCCACCAGTACACCATTCCAAACCGAGGGTGGAGGGAACACAAAGAACACGCAGCAATGGGTAATTAAAGATGGGTGGAGTCAGTCTGCTAATCCCACAGGACACCCTGATTCGCACACTTCTTCCCTCTTTGCACCCTCAGCATCTCCCTCTGACAGCTCCCAGGATGGAGAGGGCGTGCTCGTGGGTCTGCAGGGTTGGAAGAATCGTGCAGGGTTGTCTCAAAACCCGCTCACCTGTACTCACCAATTGCCTGCCACGCCCCAGACACGCGTACAGAATCCTTTTTGGCCACAAGCAATACGAATTACTTCTGATTTGTCGGCAGCTCTTCCACCACCAGATCACGCTTCTATCCCTGTTGAAAACGTGGATCCATCGTTAAGTACTGGTTCTTTTCCCCTTCTGCAGGCAGGAAATCAGATACGTTATAAACCTCTTGCGCTAGGTGATGTGCAGGCGTTAGTGGACAAACTCCCTCCCCTCACAGAAGGAGGAAGTAAGTGGTTGAATGTAGTAGACTCCTTAACTAAAGGTATTAATTTAGCTGTGGGAGACATGAGGGCGCTGTTGGGAAGGTGTGTAACTTCTACTAGGATGGATGAGATAGAGAGAGCTGCTGGGTGGAATCGTAACATACCTGACTCAACTTGCATGTTGTTGCAGTATCAGAGACTTGCCGCCGCTCTCAGACAGGCTTATCCCCTTCCAGAAGGTACAGGGGTTCCTAAGTTCACCTGGAAGCCTGGTCAGAACCCCACTGCATATTTAGATGTGTGTAAACAGGACTGGTATGACAGAACACACTGCCATGGTCAGGGGGAAAATCAAAAGTATTTTTTAGACAAGCAATACTAGATGGTGTACCCGCAGCAGTCAGTAAGGCAATGAAAATTAACCCTGATTTGCCCACAGCAGATGCTGCCCAGTGGGAACGGCATCTTATTCATCATCTGCAATGTGTGGCTGATGAGGAGACTAAAACTTCCTCTGAACTGAAAGATATGCAAACGCAGCTCTTAAAGCTACAATTGAAACAGGCTAGGGATGTAGTTCAATCTAAAAAAGAGTCAAAACAGATGGTACAAGCTGACACTGTTTTTCAGTGTTCTGAGGCTGCTTATCAGTGTCCTGTAACCGCCCAACCCCCGCTTCCTGTTGTATATCCTCGGGGACGGCCCAGAGGGCAGTGGGGAGAAAGAGGGGGGTCTCGGGGCAGAGGTTTCGGTCGGGGGTACATGCAGGGAGGCAGAGCACAAGATGTCTGTCACTACTGTCACAAACCAGGTCATTGGGCGTGGGATTGTTATCACAAGCAGGCCAACGCCCAAAGAGGAGGAGCACATCACTACTCAGCTCCCAACCACCAGATGGCGCCACCGGCACCTACCTCTGGCCAGCAGGATCCACCTTGGGCGCCACCAGGTGGATACTACCAGCAATGACACACCCCACAGAGTAATCACACCATAGGGGGAGGAGCAGACCCTATGGTGAAGATGAGGGTCATGAATAAAGACCTATCATTCCTCGTGGACACTGGAGCTACCTATTCAACCCTCAATGAGCAGGGATTTGATGAACATGCCAGTGCGGACACTGTGTCTGTGATCGGTTTCGCTGGGGTGCAACAAAAACTGTCTCTAACTGAACCTCTCGTAGTAACAGCAGGACTTCAAACAGTGACACATCCATTTGTTCTGTCCACACGTGTACCTGTCAACCTGCTTGGAAGAGACTTGTTAAAAAACTTGGTGCAACAATAATGTGTGAACAAACTGGTTTACGTGTTACTTTACCAAGTGGTGTGACCTGGACTTGTTCTGCTTCTTCCTCCTCTTTGTCATCACAGTGCTTGGTACAGCTGATACATGAGGAAGTAGCTGACATCTACTGGGCGTTGCTGCGCCCCGAGACACCTGAACACACTGGACTTTACTCTGCCTACTTGTTGTGGAGGCCATGGCTTGATGCTCTGCGTCC
Source organism: Nematolebias whitei (assembly GCF_014905685.2). Classification (NCBI taxonomy): domain Eukaryota; kingdom Metazoa; phylum Chordata; class Actinopteri; order Cyprinodontiformes; family Rivulidae; genus Nematolebias; species Nematolebias whitei. The sequence continues at coordinate 860,048 of NC_056516.1, read as the reverse complement.
CTATGTCCCACCTCTAGATCCTTTACATGTCACTCTCTTTTATGACCGTGATTCTGACGATTGTTACAGGGAGCATTTTGCTCAGCACTTGCAGGACACTGAGTGGCCATTAATATCAGACCGGCTTATAGTAGGCCCACAAGGCGTGGCTTCTCACGTCACCCTCACACCATCTCAATTGGAGTGGTACATGATGTCGTCTGAAGCGATCCCACACGTCTCATTAGCTTTAGCTCCCACACATCAGGCTAAAGACTTGGGCCCAATGGTGAAGGCTGCTGTCTCTGCCACAGATTGGGTCCCAACACAAATACCTCAGCTCGCTTACTCATGTAGTATGACATAATTGTATATATTCATACATTTTAAGACGGGTTCTTCATTTTTCTGACTGTGTAAATGCGTGCATTGAGTTTAACAGAAATGTAACGAGAGAGACGTTATTTATCTTTGACCCATCAAATGAATGC
>NC_056516.1:835423-859478 GCF_014905685.2 Nematolebias whitei | reverse complement strand
AGTCATTTATGAACACGTAAACGGGCCACCAAATGTAGTATGACATAATTGTATATATTCATACATTTTAAGACGGGTTCTTCATTTTTCTGACTGTGTAAATGCGTGCATTGAGTTTAACAGAAATGTAACGAGAGAGACGTTATTTATCTTTGACCCATCAAATGAATGCGGTCATTTATTTGCAGAATCAAGTTTAACATCAAACATTTACATTAATTTGGCAAAATATGAAAACAATAACAATTTCAAGTTCACAGAAAGTGGACATCAATCACACGGCGGTGACTGAGGACTTTGCTTCAGATATTTCTAAATTATCTGTAATGATTTTAGGAGAAAGGAGAGGTTAAGATGGAAAACGGAGATTTATCTTACAGAGAGATGTGTGAGGGAATTAATCTGTTTGACCAGAAACGTGCACGCTCCTTCAGTTCTTAGCTTGTTCACGGTACACTTGGTCGAAAATAGAACCTTCTACCTGGTTGATGATAAAATCAGCGTTGGCGTAGGGTTCCTTTCTGACTCTTTCAGCGTCTCCGTTGAGAGCAGCTAAAATACTTCGAGAGTCGTGCGAGGTTATCCAAACAGAAGTTATAATTCCCAAAATCGTCACTGCATTCTATATTCCAATAGAAGCATTCTGGACGCCTGCGTTAGCATCCAAGAACTCTGAACTCTTTAACTCTCTTCAGAGAGTTAAAGTCTGGAACTCTTTTTCAGGAAAAACTTTCAAGCTCTGAAAACTCCCATGTTGAACTCATTCCTGAGCGCAGCAACTCACTGAACTGGGAAGTTGCCACATTTTAAATGGGTCGACTTCCAGGTCATTTGAGAGCTTTTTGATTGGTCGATGGACCAGAAAGAGGTGTGGTTTGTGATGTAAGGTGTTATGAAAAGTCAAGGGCAGAGAATGAGATTGTTTAAAAACAGACAGAAAGATTATTGGAGAAAACGAGACTTCGTGGAGCCAAACTCTCCTGTATCTTCTGTGAAGATTAAACATGACATTTCTTCTCAGTAAACATTTTAGTTGACCGAAACCTGACTTTTAACATACTTACAAATTTGCTCATTGAAGACAGAAAAATCAAGAAATGCATATTACCCTGATTTCTTCTTTGAACGAGGAATAAAAATCATTACTTACTGTTTATGTAAATAAAATGAGTAGTTCTCTTCAACCTGTAAACACTGAGTGAACTAACACAATTTGATTATCAAACATTTGTAAAATAGTAATGATCATAGAGAATTGTCTTTTCTACTTGATTACTTCAAGAAAGAAAGTCTCCAGATGGCTCAAACTGTATTTCTGGATGCAGATCAATGAAATAACAGTCTCTGTCCATCTGGTCAGTTTTGACATGGGCCTAGGTTCACTACACTCATCATCAACCGACTGCTATAGCATTGACTTAGCTGTTCATGATGTAGGTAAGCTAGACCATGAGGTGATCTCCAGAGACCATGGCAGAGAAAAAACTGACCATTCAGATGTTCCTCATATGTTAGATACACTTCCTGCATCTCTCTGGTCTCAGGGACCTGAAGATGTAGGTCATGTTAAATGCCCCCCAATCTCTTTTGAACTGACCCACAACGAACCTATATGGTTGTATCAGTATTCTCATAGACCTGAGGCTGAACAAGGTTTGACTGACACAGTCCAAGGGTTGCTGAGAGCAGGGGTCCTCGAACACTCACATTCAGACTGGAATACTCCCATTCTACCTGTTGAGAAGGCGGGGACTGGAAAGTACAAAATGGTGCATGATCTTAGATCGATCAACGCCATACTTAAGACACCTACGTCACCAGTACCAAATCCCTATGTTGCACTGACCCAACTGACTCCGAACCAGAAGTGGATGACCTGCATTGATTTGGCTAACGCCTTTTATTGCCTGCCCTTATCAGAGGAATTGCGTGACATTTTCTCGTTCACATTTAACGGTTGCCAGTACAGATACACTCGCTTGCCTCAGGGTTTTGCATTATCGCCAGGCATTTTCAATCATGTTTTAAAGAATATTCTTGTACAGCTTCCACTCCCCAGAGGCACCACTTTGGTCCAATATGTTGATGATTTACTGATAGCCTCTGAAACAGCACATGACTGTCTTACAGCCACTCAGGCTGTCCTGCTTCACCTGCATGATGCAGGTTTTAAAGTTAGTAAATCTAAACTTCAAGCAGTTCGTACACAGGTCTCTTTCCTCGGTAGGTTGGTCTCTGCTAATGGTACAACACTTTCACCAGAACACAGGGCGTCTATACTACATCATCCAAAACCCACTACTGTACAAGACATGTTATCCTTTTTAGGATTAACTGGGTACAGCAGACACTATATACCTGATTATAGTGAACTCACCACTCCACTCAGACAGATGGTAAAAGATCAAGGTAACAGAAACCTGAAAGCAACACTTGTGTGGAACACAGATGCAGAGCATGTGTTTATTAAACTGAAGCAACTCTTGTCCAGAGCAGCTGATTTGGCTCTGCCTGACTACTCCGCCCCGTTTTTTCTTGATGTTTCTGAAGCAGAAAACACTGTTAATGGTGTTCTGTTTCAGAAAAAGGGGGGGTGGTAGACAGGTGTTGATGTACGCAAGTGTGCTGTTGGATGGTACTGAGAAGCGTCATCCAACATGTACACAGGCAGCGGCAGGTCTGGCAAGGATTGTTTCAAAAACAGCACACATCGTCATGGGACACCCACTACACATCCTAACGACACACAACATAGTAGCGTATGTTAATTCTGAGCTCTTTACAATGACATCCTTAAAGCAAAGACGCATGAGCAACATCCTATCAGAACCGAATTTATTGTTCCTGCATGAAGGCATAAACATGGCAGATGGTATGCAAACAACACAGGCACATGATTGTGTGCAAAAAGTGTACGTGGAGGAACGCATTAGACCTGATTTACAGACTGAACTCATACCACATTCGAATATACTCTACACAGATGGTTGCTGCTTCAGGCTTGAGGATGGGTCTTTGAGATCAGGATTTGCTGTGGTACAGCAGAATGGTGATGAGTACGAGGTACTGAGCTCAGGGCAGCTAGAAGGTCATCAGTCAGCTCAAAAAGCTGAAATTCAGGCAGTCGTTGAGGCTTTGAAAATGAGCAAAGGAAAAGAGGTTACAGTGTACACAGACTCGGCATATGCTTATGGTATAGTTCATGTGCAATTACCACAGTGGAAAAGAGCAGGTTTTCGAACAGCAGGTAACAAACCAATTAAACATGAGGAACTCATTAAGGATTTAGCTGACAGTTTGATGTGGCCAGCAAAAGTGGCGGTTGTGAAGTGCAAAGGTCATGATGTTACACAATCAGACACAGCGGAAGGAAACAGGCAAGCTGACAGAGCAGCCAAGATAGCTGCTGGCTATTTGCCAAGAGTCCAGATGGTGACAGTGGAAGAGGAATGTCAGAAAGTGAATCATTGGGATGAGAAAAATGTAGCAGAGGCTCAGACGACAGCCTCCCCAGAGGAAAAGACATTATGGTTTAACAGAGGAGGTCAGAAGAAAGGGGAGTTTAAAGTATGGATAGGACCGAATCAGAAGTGGATCTTGCCTATGACTTTAAAACAGGCAGTATTTCAGGAAGCACATGGATTAGCACACGTGGGATGCAGACAAATGCTAAGAAATCTTCAACAATGGTGGCACCCTCATCTGAAAAATATGGTAACAGCATATGTTGACACCTGTACTGTTTGTTTAAAGTACAACATTCGGCCTATAGTAAAACCTGAACGAGGTTCTTTTCCTCTCCTGCACCGACCGGGACAGGAGGTGATTCTAGATTACACTGATATGTTGGAACCTGTTAAAGGGTTTAGATATGTATTGATGTGTGTTGACGCATTTACAGGGTGGCCAGAAGCCATACCTGCAAGAAGAGAAGACAGCAAAACAGTGGTGAAGTTTCTGATTAACCATTATATCCCCAGACACGGTTTCCCAGAAAAAATCAGATCAGACAATGGCACACATTTTAAAAACACAGATCTGCAGGCTGTGGAAAAAATGTTAGGCCTAAAACATGCTTTTGGAACCGTGTACCATCCCCAGTCTCAAGGGAAGGTCGAAAGGATGAACCAGAATATAAAACAAAAATTGGGCAAAATCTGTGCACAGACTAAATTGAACTGGGTGGACGCATTACCAATTGCCTTAATGACCGTGAGAACTTCTGTTAATAATGGAACTGGCTTTTCTCCCTATGAGTTAACTACAGGTAGACCCTTTCCTGGACCAACCGTATGCTCACTGACCAGAGAGGAGGACCGTAAGATGGACCATAAGGTATACTTTGATGAGTTAAAAGCATTAGTGTCTAACTTTACTCAGCAGGTCCACCACAAACAGAGCCTGACAGAAAGACCAGAGAAACCTGGTCTCCCCACCGCAGAGTGGGTCTTGCTGAGGGTCATTAAAAGGAAGTGGCAGGAGCCCAGGTGGACGGGCCCCTATCAGGTGACAGAGAGAACGTCCCACGCAGCCCGCCTCAGAGGAAAGGGGGACGTTTGGTACCACTGGAGCCAGTGTGCGCCTGCCTCAGAGCCAGGAAGAGCGAGAGAGCTGGCAGAAACCATCTAAAGTCGTAAAACTGGACACTCATGTCAAGGTAGACCAAAGCAGCCTGGTGTAGTTGCGTGCGGGCCCTGAAGGACTTTGTTTGAGTGGGTCACCGGGTGCTGGAATAGCCACATTTAGTACAGACACCTAGAAACAACAAAAACACAACATCTTAGAGTCTCACACTTCACGAAGAAAACTCAGAGACATAGGAGGAACGGTCTCTGAGCACCCCAGGGTATGCCCTGAGTACTTGTGATTGTAACAATATTGTATGACATGTGTACTAACCATTTTTCTCTTATCTTTTAATTGCAGTTTTGATTTAGAGCGCATCCATTTATTAACTTAGCTTGAAAGTGATAAGTATATTCAGTTTGTAACGTTAAAAAGAAATATCTATTATCAATTATAAGCAGTATATTAACAGAGTGTTATTTTGTATTCATTTTGTGTTAAAGGAACTGCTTGCCTGGCTGTCTGCTGAGGAAGTCGCTGTGCGAGACATCTTCATTTATTGAGTACAGTTTCTGTTTACAAGATCAAAATGCGGTGGCCACCAAAGCACGTGGTGATAGGGATAGGTGTTTTGTCATCCATCGTGTTGTCACTCATTTTCTCTTTTGAATATTTCTGCATTATTCCCAGTTTACCAGAGTGTGAGCAGCCTGGAGGTGTGGGTAAGGTGGCTCGTGCTGATCTGTATTATTATTGTGGTGGTAGACGTTTACTAACACATATCCCTCAGGATTCTGTGGGATTGTGTGCATTAGTACGCTTAGCTGCATCGTTAACCTTGATTGGCCCTCGTTTGGAAGTTTTAAATGACACCTCGATCTCTCCCAGTAGGAAGAGACGTTCAACGCATAATTTTGACCCCACTGTGGGCTCCACTACATATATTGATGCCATAGGAATCCCTCGGGGAGTTCCTGATGAGCACAAATTAGTAGATCAGATTGCGACAGGTTTTGAAAATTTACCTGTTGTTTCAGCATATTTCCCAATTACACCAAATAAAAATGTTGACCGAATAAATTACATACATTACAATGTCATGCGTCTGTCCAACCTTACCAGAGACGCTGTTGAGGGCTTAGCGGAGCAACTAGCTCCAACTTCTCTGATGGCTGTACAAAATCGAATGGCTCTAGACATGATTTTAGCTGAGCGACAAGGAGTGTGTAGTATGTTTGGTGAGTTATGTTGCAGTTTCATACCAAATAACACGGCGCCTGACGGTAAGGTCACTAGGGCCCTAGAAGGCCTGCGCACCCTCTCAAACGAGATGAAATCCCACTCTGGTGTAGATAATCCTCTTGATGAATGGCTCTTCAAAGTGTTTGGCCCCTGGAAGCAGATGATTGTGTCCATGTTGATGTCAATTGCAGTATTTGCAGCTATTTTAATCACATGTGGATGTTGTTGTATTCCCTGCCTGAGATCCCTGTCAGTACGTCTTATCACTTCCACTTTAGAGAAGCGTGACCCTGAAATAGCTCGTCAGCTCCTAATGCGCAGAGGTTATGAACTTTCTGATTTTGAGATGCAACCACGCCGGCGCAGAGAAGCATATTCTTCCGCTTGATGTCGACCTCTTTAGATGAGGTCGAAAGGGGGAATTGTTGTGAAATAAGATTGTGTTCCTTGTTGAAATCTGACTCCCACTTCTTGTTTTACTTTGAAATTGGCCCATTTCCTGTTTTACTTTGAAGAGGCTCCCACAGATTGATTTCTGTTCCGGTTTACATCATGTAACACGATGTCTCACATTTTTGATTGGATTGAAACTGGCCAATCCCATGACAGCAGGCTCAGAACGCGCGGTGAAAAGTTAGTTTTGCTGTGTGAAGGAACGCCCTGATTTTAGACAAAGAAAGTGCAGTTTTCTGCTCGAAGCGAAAGCAGACGAAGCGGCAGCCAGATGAAGCAGAGTGACGGTCGTCTTCAGATTCCTCCTTAATAAGGTTGTATCGTATAGATTAATGGATGCATCCAATTAATAATATGTTAAAATAATGACTGCATTTAACTAATCCACTGTTTATGCTTGTGAATCTATGACTTCTGACTTTCTTTGCTTATTAAATATTCGTAAACTTGAAGGTGCGTTTGTCATATACTGAGAGCGTGTCCTGACTCCTGCAGGATTGACCGGTAACAGCAGAGCTCGGGTGGAGAAGTAAGAGAAAGAAACACAACAACCTCCACCTTTATCCAACAGCCTAGCTACTCAAGCATCTGTGGGTTCTCCAGACTGTTGTTTATATATTTTAGACAAGTAAGCAACCTCCTCCTGGGTATAGTGTAGTGAACTTGACCTGATGTCAAAACTAAGCCTAAGGTCAAAACCCTAGACCTTAAGAACCTTGTGGGACAGAAACTGTCATTTCATTGATTTGAATCCAGAAATACAGGTTCATCCATCCTGAGACTTTCTTTCTTGAAAATTCAAGTGAAAGAACACTCTCTTTTCTATTATCATTACTGTTTTACAAATGTTTGATAATCAAAGTGTTTTAGTTCAAACATTTTAGATGTTACAGTGAACTAATCAATTTTATTAACTGTAAAACAGTAACAATGATTTTTTAGTTGCTTATGCAAAGTAGAATTCATGTTAAGGCCTGTTACAGAGTAATTATGCATTTTCTGATTTCTGTCTTTGAATGAGCAGTGTACGTTTTCCAAGGTCAGGAGTCGAAGCAGACAAGTGTTGGAACAACTGTCTTGTTTTTAAATCCTCTCAGACGTAAACAGAGAAGTTGGCACCTGTTTCTCCAAACTCGCCCAAACATTTCTCTCGGCTGTCTGAAAAACAGTTTCAATCTGTTCTATAACATTCTTGCTGTTTTTCTGACTTCTAGTAACCTCTTACGTCACAAACCACACCCCTGTCTGGTCGACATTGACCAATCAGGGACTCCCAAATGAACCGGAAATAGAGCCCTTTAAAATGTCGGTACTTCTTAGTTCTCTCAGTTCGGTGAAGTAGCAGTTCTGTGAGCAGTAGTTCGGTGAAGTAGCAGTTCTGTGAGCAGTAGTTCTGTGAAGTAGCAGTTCTGTGAAGTGGCAGTTCTGTGAAGTTTCAGTTCTGTGAGTTGCCGTTGGAGTCGGGCTGGAGAGTTTGCAGCTCCAGTCGTTTGGGAGAACAGAAGTCCAGCCATGATAAGGCTCTTCCGAGATTGGGATTATAACATCTATTCCCTCTGAGTGGAACTCGGACGAACCCCACTCATGTGAGGTCCACTGGCTGAGGTGAACTTGTGTCAGACGGGATATCGTCACTACTTCGGACGAGTCACAGCCATCCTATGGAGACTCTGGAAAGGTAGCGTTAACTGGAACTCTGTATCCGCTGATTCATCTTCAGAGAGGTAACGAGTCAAGTTCACTACCGAGCGTACCGAGGAAAGCTGGGTTCGAATGGAGAGTGTCGGTTCTGGTCAACACTCTCCCTCACACACCATATTTTACTCCCTTTAAACTTCATTTTCCATCTTTAAATTCTTCTATCAAGTAGAAATCATTCCAGATATTTTAGAAATGTCTGTGTAAAGTGCTCATCCACCGCCGTGTGGATAGTTGATCATAATTGTACAGCTGGCTGATTAATTATGTTGTTATTTTCATATTTTGCCAAATTAATGTAAATGTTTGATGTGTTAAACTTGATTCTGTTAATAAATGACCCACTGTCGTGGTGAGTCAAAGGTAATTAACGTCTCACGTCCACATTTAATTAAATTCAATGCACGTTTATATTCAGTCCAGAAAAATGAAAGAATCCGTTTTAATTGATGAATATATCTCAGCATCTGTTCATCTACATACTGGTGGCCCGTCCGTACGTTTCCACTACAATAGTAATCAACTATCACTTTTAAATCTGCCTGAGGCTGTTGCTGTGCTACCAGATCCATGATTGGCTGTCCATCAAGCCACACCATCTGTTGTCCCTGGGCGTCTACCCTCACTTGTAACACATATGGTATTATCTGCTGCTCTTTCCTACGTCTTTTTACAGGTTTCACATTTTTGCTCGTTGATTGAATGATAGGAGACCTCACCACTATTCCAGCATTTAGTTCATCCTTCTCCTCACTCCAAATGTAATCATTTTCATCCTCCGAGTCTCCCCTGATCTTACCGTCCCAACTCGACGGATCCCATCCAGTTCCCAAATGGGCAATGAAAGTACAAACTCTTTTAGGTGACACACTTCGTTTCTTTTCCTGAACTTTTCTCTTTTCAGCATAGAAACTTGTGTTATCACACCCTCCGCCACATAAGTCATTCTGTACAGCTGCGCAGTCAGCAGTTGGACATGTTGTTTCTATAACAAGTTCTCAGCTTGCGCCTCCTCGAGCGCCTGCTTCTGATACTGGGACTTGCTCGATCCCGGCATAACTTCCTCTTTGACAACATTTTCTCTTGTTGTCAATTGACACTGAGACTTGCTCAATCTCAGTACAACTTTGTCTTTGACAACATTTCCACTTGTTGTCATATGACACTGGGACTTGCTCGATCCTGGCATAACTTCCTCTTTGACAACATTCTCTCTTGTTGTCATATGACACTGGGTCTTGCTCAATCCCGGCACAACTTTGTCACTCGTTTTTTCTTTTCTTTTGAACATTATGCGGCACTCTTTCCAATATCCTGTTCGTGACGCCAAAAATGTTTTATGATATTTGTTTTAAATAAAAACCAGGACTCGGAAGAATGATCAGCACAATAAACAAAATATACTCACACACTATCCTACTAGAATAATTCGTGTCATTTATTATTCCGCCACAGATACAGCAAAAAGCCAAGCTTCAACAGTACACACAAAGGTACAATCACACGTATTGATGTAGAAAGGAACTCTCACCGTAACACGTAGACCAGAGAGCCGCACAGTCCAAGTGGAGCAACACACCAACACAACACCGGACGTCTGGATCAAAGACTCACGGTTGACTCTAACTCTCTTCTGAGCGCTCTCTATTTAATACTTTCCACCCTCTGCATCACGTAAGAACATCTCCCAGTGAACAAAACATGCCCACCTGGACTAAAAACTGTGAGAAACCTTGAGATAGCATGAAAAACTGTGAGAAACTTCGAAATAGTGTGAGAAACCTCGAGATAGCGTGAAAAACTGTGAGAAACTTTGAGATAGCGTGCGGGGGTGGGGTGGGGGGGATGCAAGCCTCCTCCTCAGGCCTCTCGGGTGACTCACAATAACATGTACCAAAAACACTTTATATCACAGGTTAAATAGTCAGAAAAACAACATTTTATTAAATTCTTTATTCAAGGGCCCATGACTGAAAACACCCGATCTCTGAACTTCAGCTTGGTTTTTGGTACGGCCAAAAGTAGCTGGTCTGATGATCTCAAGGCCCGAGAAGGAGTATAAAGATGAAGGAGGTCAGAGAGGTATGAGGGTGCAAGGCCATTAACACACTTAAATGTCAGCAGAAGAATCTTAAAATCAACTCTGACATGCACAGGAAGCCAGTGAAGGGAGGACAGAACTGGAGTAATGTGCTCAAACCTGCAAGTTCCTGTTTGTAGCCAAGCTGCAGCATTTTGGACAAGCTGGAGAGGTGAGAGAGAGACCTGACTGACCCCTGCATAAAGCGAGTTACAGTAGTCCAGCCGGGTTGTAATAAATGCATAGACTAATTTTTCAAGGTTGGATCTGGACAGCACGGACTTAAGCTTAGCTATCTGCCTTAGCTGAAAGAAGCTTTTTTGAAGAAAAGAGTTTATCTGCTTATTAAATTTAAAGTCTGAGTCTAAAACTATCCTGAGATAGATAACAGACTGTTTTAGATATGGCTGAAGGGAATCCAGGTTTGTAGGATCTGTGACATTGGCAGAGCTAGGGTTAAACACAATGACCTCAGTCTTCTGATCATTAAAACTCAAAAAGTTTGCAACCATCCAAGTCTTGATGTCATCAAGACATTTTAACAAAGGGTGAATGGAGGAGGAACTGTTAGGTGTTATCAGCAGCTACATCTGAGTCATCAGCATAACAATAAAAGGAAAGCCCATTTTTCCTCAGGATAGGCCCTAAGGGGAGAAGATACAATAGCTATGTTTACATGCACAGAATTCTTTGGCCGGATTGAAAAGTGTTCTGTTTGAATAATTCAATTGTATTGTTTACATGGGCACAATCTGTTCATGACGAGCGTTTACATGCAGCGGGCTTTGTTCTGAACAGCAGTACTGACATGCGCAGAGTGGTAAACTCTCCTTAAAAAAACACAGAAGAAGAAGTTCTACTTCTGGGGTGAACGTAAACAAACCTGAGCACTCAAAATGGACCCGCGACAGGTTTTAATGATGGTGGAGACGTTACTGCACTCCCTGACTGAGCTACAGGTAATAGAGATCATTTTGAGCTCTTTCAAAGTTTCTAGTAGAAATGTTGTGTCGCTCACCGACCAGTTTTGCTTCCCTGACATGCTAATATTATTAGCATTAGCCAGGCGGAAATTGCAAAGTCGCACATGCGCAGTCATGTCAGTTTTTCATGATAAAAAAACCCCGAACAGATCAAGCGTTTACATGCGCACCGATCGGGTTACGAATCGGCGTAAACCACCTGTTTCTTTCTGATCACAAATTATATCGGATTGCGCCGAATACACAAAAAATAACCCGAACGGAGTGTTTACATGACACACTTTTATTCTGACCGGCCATTTGATCCGGTTACTTATGTCCATGAAACATACCCAATAAAAACAGAAGGGGTCCAAGAATGGAGCCTTGAGGGACCCCACAGGAAAGAGGCACTGAAGTAGATAGAGTGTTAGCAAAATTAACACAGAAACTCCTGTCGCTCAGGTATGAATGGAACCATTCTAACGCTGCACCAGTAATCCCTACCCAGTGTTCTAGCCGGGATAAAAGGATACTGTGGTCCACACTATCAAATGCAGTGGTATGGTCAATGAGTACCAGGACTACAGACTGACCAGAGTCATTTGCCAGAAGAATAACATTGCAGACCCTAACTAAGGCTGTTTTGGTGCTGTGTAATTTCTTAAAGCCAGACTGAAAGATCTCAAGAATAGATTTTCCACTCAAGAACTTGTTTAATTGAGTGAAAACTATTTTCTCCAGGATCTTAGAAAGAAAGGGAAGTTTGGAGATGGGTCTGAATTTTGAGCAGGTTGAAGGGTCAAGACCAGGTCTTTTTATTAAAGGAGTTACCACTGCATGTTTAAAAGCGTCAGGAACTACACCTGTAGCCATACTGCTGTTTATAATGTCAAGAACAGAGGGTCCAATGGAGGGTAGGACTTGTTTAAAAAATGATGCAGGGATGGGGTCAGCAGGGGAACCTGAGGGTTTCATATGACCAATGACGTCATTTAGAAATGAGAGAGAAATGGGTTCAAACTGGTTAAAGACTGATGTGGAGGGGACAAAGACAGAGGGGTCAGCTGTGGTGTGAGGAATCAGTGACCTGATCAACTCAACCTTTTTAACAAAGAAACTGGCAAAGTCGTCACACATAACTGCAGAGACCTCCCTGTTGGCAGACTGAGGCACGGTTAAAATGGAGTTAATGGTGTTGAAAAGAAGGCAGGGATTGTGACTGTTTGAGGCGATGATTTGGGAGAAATATTTGTTTTTTTCTGATTTAACAGTGACCTGGTACTCTTTGTAACATGTTTTTAGCATGATAAAAGAAACGTGAAGTTTGTCCTTCTTCCATTTATGTTCAGCTTTCCTGCACTGGACGTTTGGCTGCGCAAGTGATCTCATTCATCCAAGGGTGTAGAGTGCGCTTTGAATGCCTAATTTTTAATGGTGCAACTAGGTCAAGCACCTTAGCACAGGTCTCTTGATGTACAGTGAATAGCTCACGGGTGTTCATGGAAGAGGATTCACAGACTGAGAGAGAGTTTTTAGTAAAAACAGAGGAAAAGAGCGCAGCAGTAGAAGGGTTAAATATTTGACAAGGCCTGGCTGAGGGGGAGGGGGTTTGGACTTGTTGACAAAAGAAGTGTTGAAAGAAATGGGTTTGTGGTCAGAGAAAACTGCATCCCCAATTTCTAACTCAGAAACAGATAAACCATAGGTTAACACTAAATCCAGTGTGTGGCCATGCTGGTGAGTTGGTCCTGCAACATTTCGTACAAAATTCAGAGACTGGATCAGATCTAGAAAGTCCTGAGTCAGCGGCTTTTTAGGGCAACAGACATGTATATTGAAATCTCCCAGAATCAAAACCCAATCATATCTGAGCAGAATCCAAGTTAAAAAGTCAGAGAGTTCAGCCAGGAAGTCCTTATTATCATCATCATCTCGCTCCTGTTAAAACTAAAAAATCAAAACTTATAGCAGAACCTTGGCTGAATGATGTCACCATGGCCGTTAGGCAGAAGTGAAGGAGGGCGGAACGCAAATGGAGAAAAAACAGGCTGCAGGTCTCTTCAATTACTTAGAGAGTAGGCACCGTTATCAGAAAGCAGTAAAAGTTGCTAAATCCAAATACTTTTCTGATATCATTACTTCAAACTCTCACAACCCACGTGTCCTCTTTTTTACCCTAAACTCTGTTCTCCACCTCACTGAACCATCACCTCTGGAAGCCTCGACTGAGCTGTGCGAGAACTTCCTACATTTTGTTCTGAAAAAATTGCGACCACCCATCCCGCCTCATTCTGTAGCTCTATTTGACCATTTTGAACCCATCACTCTATCTTCTCCAGAGCAAGTCATGTGCAGCTTGAAATCTTCTGGTTCCCCCTTTGATGTGGCCCCCCCTCGACTACTAAAGGAGGTTTTTCCTACTCTAGGTCCGTCCATTCTTGCTATTGTAAATAGGTAAAAAAGTTCAATCTGGTCCTCTGGACATGCAAAAAAACAAAAAACAAAACAAAACAAAACAAAAAATATAGATACGTTTTGTCTTTCATCCGAAAGACTTCCTCAGTCTGAGGTGCTGTATTCAGCTCAGTCTCTTAAATAGCACCTTCTCAGAGTGGATCGACCAGTTTGCTGCTGACAACCAAAACCAGCTGCTTACATGGTCAAGAAGGACCATCAGCCTAACAATGGATCATTAGCACCCTGATGGCTGTTTACTATTCACAGGGGGTTGAGTGATACTAGCAATAACAGCATTGTAAGAGGGGGACAGTTGAACCCGGAGGCCTCCACCCCTGTTTAATGATGGACGATTTATTTTCACAAAGATGGCCTCCTTTACTCCTCTCTCAAACCATTGTTCCTCTCTATCCAGGATGTGAACATCTTCATCCTTGAAAGAGTGACCACTAGCCTGGAGATGAGTGTAGACTGCAGAATCCTGACCTGATTATGTTGATCTTCTGTGCTGGGCCATCCTTTTGGCCAGTGACTGTTTAGTTTCCCCGATGTAAGACTTTATTTATTATCTGCATCGTTTTTATGTCTATAATCTGATTTACCTCATTTTGTATATTGCTTTGTGTGTTGCCTGTTTTTCTGTCTGTACAGCACTTTGGTTGGCCTTGTCTCTGTTTTAAATGCTCTATAATTAAAATGGTATGGTATTTGTATTATATTTGGGTGGCCTGTATAACACAGCAGAAAAAAACAGGATTTGAACAGCCCACCTCAAAACAAAGCAGTTGGAAGCTCAAAAAATTAGCTGGTATCTGCTGGTATCAGTTTGCAGTTCCAACGTTTTTTGAAAATAGTTAATAATCTACCACCTTTGCCTGATATTCTCGGAGCATTAAAATAAGAAGTCTGGTGGTAAAATTTATGACAGGGCCATGAACTCATCACAGGAGAGCCATGTCTCAGTCACGCAGAAGAAGTCCAGACCGGTGGAGGAGAAAAAGTCCTTCAAGATGAACGTTTTATTAGCCAGTGACCTGGCGTTTATTAGGGCAATCCTTGTAGGAATCAAAGCAGGTGAAGTTGTCTATGAAGTTAAGACCAGTGGTCTCAGATTTGTGGAGTTTGACCCGCGACTCCAACGACCGGAAGCCCAACCGCGGCAAACAAGTCCGCTGTGGAAGCACAACCTGACCCATGGGACTGGGAAGGACTCAGGTGGATTGGCGCAGCGCCAAGACACATAATTTAAGATGTGTTCCTCGGTTGAAGAGGAAGCTGCAGCAGCAGCCCGCCAGGCTTTGATCCTCACAAGATGGCCAGCCCATTTTCCACGATGCCTGGAGTGATGTCTTCGAGCGGGCAGGATACCACGGCAGAGGTAAACAGGAACATCTTCAAGCAGAGGTGGGGGTCCAAGAGGGGGTCCAGAGTTACGATCATTATGATCGAACAAAGCGAGACTGGTGGCAGATAGTCGGAAATTTAGGAGTTGATGATGTTCATAAACCAGCAGTGAGTCCATGTTGTAGGTGAAAAATGACAAAAACAGAAAAAACACCATCACTGCAGACAGAGGTGGAGGGCACACCATGCACAGTGGCACCATCTTCCCGGAAGTGGAAAAGTGATGACTCCTAACTTGTGCTTCAAAGGGTGATAAGAGTCAAACTGCAAATACTTGTCTATGTTGGTGGGTTTGCGGTACACCTCAGTTTGCAAATGTCCTCTATCAGAGACTGAGACCTCACAGTCCAAGAAAGCCAACCTGCCATTTTTTACATCGTCTCGTGTGAACTTGATGTATTTATCCAAAGAGTTGATGTGGTCAGTAAAATGTTGGACTTCCTGAGATTTAATTTTAACCCAGGTGCCATCAACATACCTGAACCAATGACTTGGTGGTGTCCCTGAAAAGGACGTCAAGGCTCTCTTTTCTATCTCCTCCATGTACAGGTTGGCAACAATAGGAGAAACTGGAGACACATAAAGAGTGATGTGACATCAGAAGAGACCAATGTTTCATCAGTCTCCATGAACACAACACACATAACACCATGGACTTTGTGGATAAGGTGAGGGATGTCATCATCAATCCCTCTGGGACTTATTGACACGCCCCTGAGAACCAACAGCGTAACATGGGCACTGCAGACCCCATGTTACCCACAATAGTGGGGGGAAGACAGATTATTTTTTTGGTGGGCACAGGGACCACTAATTCTACTATAACTTCAGCCCCAACAGACTATTTGTCCACAAAAACTGTATCATTGATGGGGTTCTCAGGGATGGAACAATGTCTGCCCTTAACATTGCCACTATCGTTCCAAGTGGGGACTCAGAAACTGTAGCATCCATTTGTATGTTCACCCACCACACCAGCCAATCTGATGGGAAGAGACTTGCTAGTAAAGTTGGGAGCAACTGCACTATGTGGGACACAAGGGGTGAGAGTCAAATTCCCAGATGGTTCCTACTTGCGATATTGTGAACTCCACACAGACAGACAGTACCTCGTGCAACCAGTAGGACCTGAATATGCTGACATCTACTGGAGTTGTATGATTGAGGCTTCTAGCCCACTGTTCAAGCTGTTCCAACAGTGGAAACCTTGGATCCTGAGTATGCATGCATATGTCTCTCCTCCCGATCCGCCGCATGTCATGCTCTTCTATGACAGGAGCCACGCAGACTGGTATCAAGAGGAGTTTACAGCTTAATTGCAGGGTAACACTTGGAAATTTCTGTCCAAAATACCTGTCCTGTCCAAAGAAAGAGATTGTGCTGGACTACACAGACATGGTAAACACAGTAAAAGGGAAAATGTATCTCTTAGTATTTGTGGGTGCCTACACTGGCTGGCCAGAGGCGTGGCCAGCAGTCCGAGAAGACAGTAAAACTGTTGTGAAACGTCTGATTAACCATTATATTCCCCGATATGGGTTTCCCTAAAAAAATTGCACCGACAATGGAACCCACTTCAAGAATCAGGACATACAGAGAGTAGAGGCCATGTTGGGCCTTCAACACAGGTTTGGGAGAGTTTATCACCCCCAGTCATAGGGAAAAGTGGAAAGGATAAACCAGAACATGAAGAACAAATTGGCAAAAATTTGTGCACAAAGTAAATTGTCATGGGTTGATGCATTGCCTCTTTCTTTAATGTCAATCAGTTTAATGTAAATCAATTACTTCTAACCTACAAAGCTCTCAACAACCTGGCTTCATCTTATATTACAAATCTTATAGTTCCATATTTTCGTAACAGAGCACTTTGCTCTCAGGCTGCAGGTTTACTTGTGGTTCCTAGAATTTACAAAAACAGAATGGGAGGCAGATCCTTCAGTTATCAGGCTCCTCTCTTGTGAAACCAACTTCCAATCTCTGTCTGTGAGGCTGACACATTATCCAGTTTTAAAACTAGGCTTAAGACTTTCCTTTTTGCTAAATCCTATAGTTAGGGTCGTCTTGGGTTTCCTGAGCTATCCCTTAGTTATGCTTCTATAGGCTTAGACTGCTGGAGGACAAACTGACCACACTTTTCACTCTGCTACTGTCTTTAGTTACTCTGCTCAACATTTGTAATTTTTTTTTCCTATCCTTAACATGTTTTTTTGTCTTTCAGGTACACCTAGACCTATACCCGGACCTACCATTCTGTGTTCGTTTGTCTCTCCTTCCTGTCCTCTCAAACCAGCCGGTCAAAGCAGATGGCCGCTTGTCCTGAGCCTGGTTCTGCTGGAAGTTTCTTCCTTTTAAAAAGGGAGTTTTTCCTTTCCACTGTTGCCACTGTGCTTGCTCAGGATGGGAGACTGTAACAAAGCCAAGATTCAACTTGTCTGCTGGCCTCCTTAGATAGAGAACTTTACTAATTGGCTTTTATGTACTTTGTATGTGAATGTTTCTGTAAAGTGCCCTGAGACAATGTTGTTGTGATTTAGCGCTATATAAATAAACTGAATTGAATTGAATGTCAATCAGGCGCTCAGTAAACTCCAGCATTGGGTACACCCTATATGAACTGATCACTGGACAGTGCTTCCCTGGGCCCCAACGCAGACCACCGGATCTCACAGGTGGCCTGGAACAGCTAACACACAAAGATTATTTTCATCAATTACAGACTGTTCGAAAGGAGCTCACCCGGATCCAAGGAAAACCGCAGGAAGGAGACTCTTCCTCCTCCGCCCCAGAAGCCACCTGGGTGTGGCTGAAAGTCATCAAAGAAAGTGGACAGAGCCCAGATTCACTGGGCCTCATTAGGTGCTGGAAAGAACATCCCATGCAGTTCGTCTGAAAGGAAAAGGAGAAAATTGGTATCACTGGTCGCAGCGCTCTCCGGCTGAGGAACCTGGCTGAGCTCTGAGTCCAATCATACACGTTACCTAAAAAAAAAAAAAACCTTTGTCATTTTATATTTTCTTTAGCATTTGATGTGGTGTGCTTTGTTTGAGTGTAACACTGTTTGAAATATGTTTCTTTCAGTAAAAAAGGGGAATCCCTGCAGTGTTCTGGTCCTGATCTTTCTTTTTCTAGCAGTATGTGCAGATTTTTGCATATCCAACTATGGGGGCATCAAGCTGAATTACACCTTGTGCGAGGCAACCACCTTCCAGTTTGACCTGTACAGTGTCATAGTGTGTGGAGAACACCAGGCCAGCTGGAGAGGGTATGATCTTTATTTGTGTATAACGGCATTTAACCAAAAAATATGTATTTATTTATTTATTTATTTATTCATTCATTCATTTAATTTCAGTTAAAACAAGACTTATTCCATACAAATAAAATAAGATACATATAAAATTAAAGGCAGCAGAAGAACAAATTCTTATAATTTCTGCCCCTTCTAAACAATATCAATTCAAAACGATCTATTCAAACAATACATAATACAACCAACCAAAAAACTTATCACAATTCATTATAATTCCATACCATTATCCAACTTAAATATATTTCATCATCAATACATTCTTAATCTTTTTTTTAAATGTATGGATAAATTACATGCGCTGGAGGCCTGGTGCCCGGCCTTGAGCACAGTGATTGCCTATACTGGCCCATTTTGGACCCCAGACTACTCAGCCACGTATGCACATAAGCTACGGGACAGAGTATCTCGTGTCTCCCTCCAAATAGGGCAACTGACAGATAATGAACAAGGAAGGAACCCGGTGATGTTGTCAATCAAGTGACTCCATACAGGGTTCTTTGACAATTAATTTTCATCAGACAGAATCATATACTTGACTTTGGGTGTAGAAATGTCAGGAAAAGACTCCCACGGGGTAATTAGGATAAACTTAAAGAAAAACCAACCAATAGTACGGATTATCAAACAAAAGATAGCAGGGACAGAAAAGGGTGAGTCAAAGGGAGCAGTGGTTACCTTTGATTACTCCAATCTGAAACCTCTTGATTTAGTACATATTGCAACTGGGTTCTCCAATGCTAACTTGTGGCAGCAACTGCCAAAGAGCACAACATGTCAAACTGTATAGCTTGCGCGGCGGGGAGACCAATCATGTACACCGAACCAGCTCCCTTACATCAGTCTGATACCTGGGGTTTTAACTGTATGATGAAACTGACCAAAATGGCCACCCCAGAAAATTGTACAACGCTCACCAGCATTTTTCTTCCCAATAGATAATGATACTAGAGTAGTAATGGCCACACCAGTGAAGGCCCCATATGTTTGTTTTAACTTTACTCCCTCTAACTGGTTCAGCTCCATTGTGCGGGAAGAGCTCTGTGTTCCTCATGGGGAGGACATTGACAGCATCACGGACTGTATCACGGACTACATCAATTTCTGTGTGGACAACACTGTGCCCATCAGGACAGTATGGCGTTTCTCCAACAACAAACCATGGATTCATCCTGAAATAAAGGCTCTCCTGAAGGAGAAGAAAAGAGCCTTTAGACCAGGTAAAAGGAGGAACTGAGAGCTGTGCAGAAAGAACTGAGAAGAAATATTAGGGATGGAAAAAACATATATAGGAAAAAGATGGAGGATCAGCTGAAGCAGAGCAAAATCAGTGGGGTGTGGAGGAGCCTTAAAAACATATCAGGCCACAAATCAAGCCCCCAGGCTGTAGGAGACAAAGGGTGGGTGAATGACTTGAACCAGTTCTTTAACAAATTTGATCTGTCACCCACACCCACCCCTACTCCAGCCCTGCCCCCCTGCTGTCAGCCCCATCATCACCTTTAATGACTGCCAACTTCTCTTCTCAGGAATTCACACCTCTCAGCTCTCAGCCATTAGCCTCCCCCTTGATTCCAGAAGACTTCATTTCACAGCCCCCTTCCCCCACCTCCATCTTGTCCCTATCAACTCTTCAGGTGAGGAATGAGCTGCGGAAGATCAAGGTGCGTAAAGCTGCAGGTCCAGATGGAATTAGCTCCAGGCTCCTGAGGTGCTGCTCAGATCAACTGTGTGGCATCATGGGATTTATGTTCAATCTGAGCCTGAAGCTGGGGAAAGTACCACAACTATGGAAGACCTCCTGTGTGGTACTGGTACCAAAAACCAAACATCCCAAGGACCTCAGTAACTACAGGCCGGTGGCTCTGACCTCACATTTGATGAAGACCCTCAAGAGGCTGGTCCTCAACAATTTACGCCACCTGGTGAGGTCTTCATTAGATCCATTGCAGTTTGCCTACTGGCCTGGCATTGGGGTGGATGACGCCATCATCTACCTCAAGCACCAAGCTCTGACCCACCTGGAGAAACCTGGAAGCACCGTGAGGACCATGTTCTTTGATTTCTCCAGTGCTTTCAACACCATCCAGCCAGGACTTCTGCGGGACAAGCTGTAGTTATCAGGAGTGGCTCACCACATGTCCCAGTGGATACTGGATTACCTCACTGGATGCCCACAGTATGTGAGGACACAGGGTTGTGTCTCTGACATGCTGGTCTGCAGTACGGGGGTCCCACAGGGAACTGTGCTGGCACCGTTCCTCTTCACCCTCTACATTGCAGACTTCACCATCAACTCCCCACACTGCCATCTGCAAAAGTTTTCTGATGACTCTGCCATAGTCGGCCTCATCACAGGTGAGGACAACTCAGAGTATAGACAGTGGACTCAAGACTTTGTGGACTGGTGCCAGCAGAACCACCTCCTGATCAACACTGCTAAAACTAAGGAGCTAGTTGTGGATTTCCACAGGCACAGGTCCACCTCACTGGCCCCGGTGAACGTCCAGGGTGTGAACATCGAGATTGTGGACTCTTACAAGTACCTGGGTGTTCACCTGAACAATAAACTGGACTGGTCTCACAACACTGATGCACTTTACAGGAAGGGTCAGAGCAGACTCTACCTGCTGAGGAGACTGAGGTCTTTTGGAGTGCAGGGGATGCTCCTGAAGACCTTCTTTGACTCGGTAGTGGCATCAGCCATCTTCTATGTTGTTGTGTGTTAGAGCAGCAGCTTATCATCAGCTGAGAAGAAGAAGCTAGATAAGCTCATCAACAAGGCCAGCTCTGTGCTTGGACGCCCCCTCGACCCAGTGCAGGTGGTGGGAGACAGAAGGACTCGAGCTAAAATAACATCATTGTTGGACAATGTCTCCCACCCCATGCATGAAGCTGTTGCTGAACTGGAGAGCTCGTTCAGTGACAGATTACTGCATCCTAAATGCACAAAGGTGCATTACCGCAGGTCCTTCCTCCCAGCAGCTGTTAGACTCTACAACCACCACTGCTCCCAACAAACTCAATAAGGATTAAATACATGCTGACCTCTGCTAAAACACATACTCTGCCTGTAATACTGTATTGTAAATAGTCTGCCATTCTCAGTGTTCCAATACATATTGAACATTATTATTGATATTGGTTATCTTATTTCTTATATATTGTATTGTTTATTAACATTTTAGGAACTTTTGTGTGAAATCTTTTTATCTTTTTATCTGTTGCTGCTGTTGCTGCTGATACACTGGAATTTCCCATCCATGGGACAATAAAGGCTGTTTCTATTCTATTCTATTCTATTCTATTCTATTCTATTCTATTCTATTCTATTCTATTCTATTCTATTCTATTCTATTCTAATCCTGAAAAGGACCTGGGAGCCATGCCCCTGGATTGGTGTAACACCACCCTGCCAGGAAACATAATTGTCAGGTTGGCTCGAAGAGGATTGTTCTACTACTGCAGTGGAAGGAGACTGGTGGTGAGAATCCCACAGAAAGCAAAGGGCTTGTACGCAATGGTTAGACTTCAGGCCCCTCTCACTCTGATAGGAAATGTAGTCAAGCATTCAGCTTTGCCTGGCCCTTCAGCAACAGCATTGACGGTCCGCAGACGCCGACACATACTGCAGAAAAGAGGTATACCTAAGGTAGATCTTTCTGTGAACTCACCTACTTATACTAATACAATAGGAGTCCCGAGGGGAGTCCCAAATTAATATAAGTTAGCTGATCAAATAGCAGCAGGATTTGAAAACATCCCCATAATCAATGCAGTTTTTTCAGCCACCACAAACAAGAACGTTGATGGGATTAATTACATACATTATAATGTACTTAGATTGGCAAACTTTACTAGAGATGCTGTAGAGGGTCTGGCTGAACAATTAGGACCTACCTCTCTGATGGCCATACAAAACCGCATGGCACTGGACATGGTAGTAGCTGAAAAAGGGGGAGCCTGTGCTATGATTGGAGAAAAATGTTGTACTTTCATCCCTAACAACACTGCCCCAGACGGATCAGTGACCAGAGCACTGGAGGGACTGAGAAGACTGAGTAAGACCATGCACGAAAACTCAGGCATTGAGAACCCCTTAGAAGAATGGTTTACAAGCATGTTTGATAAATGGAAAACATTGGTAATTTCTCTGTTAGTGTCTGTGGCTACTTTCTAAGGGATCACGGTGGTCTGTGGTTGTTGCTGTGTGCCCTGCTGTCGCTCGATGGCAGTTCAATTTATCACCTCAATGATTGAGAAGGGCAGCAGCAATCGTCCTCCACCCTAACAAATGTGCAACCAGGAGGGCCGTGACGTAGAATTGTCCTTCGTGTTCAGTGTACCCCTGCTCGAGGACACCGATTGATCCCGCTAGGTTTGTAATTGCTCTGAAATGCCCATTCCTGCTGTAGTGTTGCATGCTTATCAAGAGATATGAGTGAGGGAAAGTTCATTTTCCTGTACAGGTGGAGTCATTTGTCATGTCTAGACTGGACTATTGCAATGGTTTATTATCTGGATGTCCAAATACTTCTTTAATTTGTCTTCAGTTGATCCAAAATGCTGCTGCCAGAGTCTTAACTGGAGTTAGTAGGAGAGATCATATTTCTCCAGTTTTAGTTTCTCTCCATTGGCTCCCTGTCAAGTCCAGAATATAATTCAAAATCTTACTTCTAACATACGAAGCTCTCAACAACCTAGCTCCATCTTATATTACAGATCTTATTGTTCCATATTTTCCTAATAGAGCACTTCGCTCTCAGACTGCAGGTTTATTTGTGGTTCCTAGAATTTACAAAAACAGAATGGGAGGCAGATCCTTCAGTTATCAGGCTCCTCTCTTGTGGAACCAACTTCCAATCTCTGTCTGTGAGGCTGACACATTATCCAGTTTAAAAACTAGGCTTAAGACTTTCCTTTTTGCTAAATCCTATAGTTAGGGTCGGCTTGGGTTTCCTGAGCTGTCCCTTAGTTATGCTGCTATAGTCTAGACTGCTGGAGGACAAACTGACCACAATTTTCACTCTGCTACTGTCTTTACTTACTCTGCTCAACCTGTTTTGTATTTGTAATTATTTTTTCCTATCCTTAACACGTGTTTTTGTCTTTCAGATACACCTGGACCTATACCTGGACCTACCATTGTGTGTTCGTCTGTCTCTCCTTCCTGTCCTCTCAACCAGCCGGTCAAAGCAGATGGCCTCGTCCTGAGTCTGGTTCTGCTGGAGGTTTCTTCCTTTTGAAAGGGAGTTTTCCTTTCCTCTGTTGCCACTGTGCTTGTTAAGGATGGGAGACTGCAACAAAGCCAAGATTCAACTTGTCTGCTAGATTCCTTAGATAGAGAACTTTATTAATTGGCTTTTATGTACAAACCGGATTCCAAAAAAGTTGGGAAACTAAACAAATTGTGAAAAAAACTGAATGCAATGATGTGGAGGTGCCAACATCTAATATTTTATTCAGAATAGAACACAAATCACAGATCAAAAGTTTAAACTGAGAGAATGTATCATTTTAAGGGAAAAATCTGTTATTTCCAAATTTCATTGCGTCAACAAATCCCAAAAAAGTTGGGACAAGTCCATTTTTACAACTGTGTGGCATCCCCCCTTCTTCTTACTACACTCAACAGATTTCTGGAGACAGAGAAGACCAGTTTCTCAAATATAGAAATAGGTATGCTCTCCCATTCATGTCTAATACAGGTCTCTAACTGTTCAATCGTCTTGGGCCTTCTTTGTCGCACCTTCCTCTTTATGCACAAAGTTTGTTTTCTCAGTCATCCAGGTATATAACAACAAAAAAGGTTGAATCATGTCATCTGGACTTCGTTTTTTTTTAACAAAAAAAACGTTTCGCCCCTCATCCAAGAGGCTT
>NC_056516.1:833153-835323 GCF_014905685.2 Nematolebias whitei | reverse complement strand
TGTTATTTCCTTGATAGTGGCATTCCTGTTTGAGGTGCAGTGACGTTTAAGGAAATGGAGATCATGAGCATCCAGTAGAGTTTTATGGCCTTGACCCTTACGCACATTGATTGTTCCAGATTCTCTGAATCTTTTGATGATGTTATTAATCGCTGATGATTCAACAATGGTGGAATTGGTGATCCTCTTACCATCTTGGCTTCTGAGAGACACTGACACTCTGAGAAGTTTTTTTTATACTCAATCATGTTGTCAATTGACCTAATTAGTGTTAATTGGTTTTCCAGCTGTTCGTTATATGCTCAATTTCCTTTTTCCAGCCACTTATTGCTACTTGTCCCAACTTTTTTGGGATTTGTTGACACTGTGAAATTTTGAATCAACATATTTTTCCTTTAAAATGTTACATTTACTCAGATTAAACTTTTGATCTGTCATCTATGTTATATTATGAATAAAATATTGACATTTGCCATCTCCATATCATTGCATTCAGTTTTTATTCACAATTTGTTTAGTGTCCCAACTTTTTTGGAATCCGGTTTGTATGTGAATGTTTCTGTAAAGTGCCCTGAGACAACTTTGTTGTGATTTGGCGCTATATAAATAAACTGAATTGAATTGAATTGAGTCTGGGCCAGAAATGGTAATCGTCATAAGAGGCGTGAGGTGATGTCCTGCTTTCCTCCTTAGAATAACAGCTGCCTCAGGGAGTTTTCCAGGACATGCAGAGGTACACCTATTTAGGGCTAGACAGTCAGGTGTAATGGTCTCTTTCAAAGACCAAAAGGGGGAAAATGTAAAGACGCTCTTACCATTGTGATATATTATTGCTGTGAGGCCTCTGTATCTGCTCTTATCTGTATGTTTGTTTTTTTATCTACATGTACTTGTTACTTTTTGTATGTACTGTACTGACTCAGGGCAGCATAGTGGCACAACTGGTAGAACTGCTGCCTCTCAGCGAGCATGTCCTTGGTTCAAACCCCGGTCCAGGGGCCCTTCTAGGTGGAGTTTGCATGTTCTCTCCGTGCATGCGTGGGTTTTCTCCGGGTGCTCCGGTTTCCTCCCACAGACCAAAAACATGCATGTTAGGCTGATTGGTAACTCTAAATTGTCCCTAGGTGTGAGTGAGAGAGTGAATGGTTGTTTGTCTTGTTCGTCTCTATGTGGCCCTGTGATGGACTTGCGACCCGTCCAGGGTGTACCCCGCCCCTCGCACAGTGATTGTTGGACATGGGCACCAGCGACCCCCGTGACCCAAAATGGAATAAGCGGGTAAAGATAATGGATGGATGGATAGATGTACTGACTTATGTAAAAGGAGGCATATAAGTTCATTAAGTACGGGACATGAACTACGAGGGAGCGGCTGGTGTGTGTCCCACGCTGATGACAAGATTACTAGTAACTGGAACGGCAGAAGAAGAAAAAAAACAACTCCATAAAATGACTTCTAGGATGAAGACATCAGTTTGAACTAGTTTCGACAAAGAACTGAAAGAATGTTGTGAATTGTCTCTGGGTAGAGTTTTTGTGCTTAAATATAGAAGGAGCTGAAACTCCGCTCAGACTCGTCTTGGGTTTTTGCTGTATCTCTGTTGATGTGGGGTAAGAGCGTCTCCTTTCAGCTGAAAGCTTTAATAAATGTTGGTAATACTTTTAACTTGAATCTCTCTGACTGATCATTGTGTCTTTTCTCCGTCTATCTCCGAACCAATGAGAGGAGCAGGTGAATAGGCTGAAAAGTCTGAGTTGTTGTGTTGATTTTCCTCGACATTAGAGAGGAACGATGGATTGAGAGAGGAATAAAGGAGGCCATCTTTGTGAAAAGAAATTGTCCATCATTAAACTGGGGTGGAGGCCTCCGTGTTCAACTGTCCCACGCTTATGCCCCCTTTTCCATTAGTACCTGTAGTACCGGTACAGCACGGCTCTACTCTACTCGGTACGGTACAGGTTGTGTTTCCATTATGCTTTCAGTACCGGTTCCAGTGGGCGGGGTTCAAATTGACGTCACCACCTCTCACCAGCTGGTGGCGCTGAGACGTAGAAACTGTTTTCAGTACAGGTTGAGAATTTATGTTATTTTGAAGTTGTGTGTATGTATGGATGCATGTATGTGTGTATGTACATGTGTATAAATATATATATATATATATATATATAT
>NC_056516.1:831482-833053 GCF_014905685.2 Nematolebias whitei | reverse complement strand
ACTAATTAGAAGTGAGTTCATTGTCAGTCTAAATGATGAAATGTCTTCCTCAGAGTTTACTCTTAGGCTCTGTAGTGATGTAGGGTTAGGCTAGCTTCAGTTAGCTTAGGAGCTCCACTACAATCAATATTTAATAACGGGTTCTCTCTTTTTCGAGCTACTTGACAGATATGTGACAGAGGTACTGTGTTGGAGATGGTCTAATCAGTGACATGAGACGTTAATTTTCTTTGACCCATCAAAATGAATGTGGTCATTTATTAACAGAATCAAAATTTAACATCAAAACATTGTACACTTGATTATTCTGATCGGCTCTGATTAATAAAACTTGGCACGTTTTACTTAATAAAAACACAGCTTAATTAATGAACTTTACAATGAGAAATCATACGTCCGTGATTCCTCACTTGCAACAACAGACATATCCTTAGATCTTAAATTAATGTCTGTAGACTTTTAGCTTATTTTTTTTACTGGCAGAGGAATATAGAGATGGAGTAAAGTTTAAGAAGGGAAAGTGGATACTTAGGGTTAACTAAGACAATAAAGAAAAGATGGATGAGGATGTATGTCTGTAAACCAGAACAACACGCTCCTTTCAAGCGCAGTTCGCCCGTAGTACACTGGTAGTGAAGCTCGTGACGACTCTTTACCTTGGCAGAGGATGAATCAGCTGCGGTCAAGAGGTCCCTGGCACGCTACCTTTCAGCGTCTCCTCAGGGCGGCTGCGACTCGGCAGAAGTCGTGAGATAATTCGTTCCACAGAACAAACTTCCTCAGCAGTTATAGGGCATTCGACGGGTGGAGCTACAGCGAGGCGTCGTGGCTCCGACAGGAACTCCAGCCGAACTCCATCAGAACCAGAAGAACTAACGGGACTCTGAGAAGACTCAGAGGAACTCAGAACTTCTGTTCTCCAGCACTCGAACTTCTCCCCACTAGAACTAACTGGAACTAGGAAGTGTCGACTTTTAAAGAGTTCTGCTTCCGGTCACTTTTAGGAAGTCCTGATTGGTTGAAAGAACCAACAGGGGTGTGGTTTTAGTGACGTCAGAGGGTCACTACAAGTCAGAAAAACAGTGGAGATGTTTAGGAACAGACAGATAAATGTTTTGGGGAAATGAAAGACTTACAGGTGCCAGCTTTCTTGTTTCTGTCTGAGAGGTTTAAAAACACGACAGTTCGTTCCAATAAACTTGTTTGCGACTGTCTCCGAATTTTGACCGACGTCACTCCTTTCTCATTTAAGACGGAAGATCAAAAAATGCATAATTACTTTGTAACAGACATTTAACTTGATTTCTACTTTGAATGAGGATTTAAAAAAATCATTAATGCTGTTTCACAGTTGATTTAAAATGAGTAGTTCACTTCAACATTTAAAAATGGTTTGAACTAAACACACTTTTGATTATCAAGACATTGTAAAATATTAATGATAATATAAAAAGCGCGTGTTCTTTCAATTGATTAGTTCAGGATACAATTAGAAAGTCTCTGGATGAGCTAATTTGTATTTCTGGATTCAAATCAATGAAATAACAGTTCCTGTCCCATGAAGGTCTTCA
>NC_056516.1:821862-831382 GCF_014905685.2 Nematolebias whitei | reverse complement strand
ATATATATATATATAATTTTTTTATGACCAGCTCTGCTGGTCTCACACGATCCTCTACTCCGGAGACAGGACAGGCAGGCTCATCTTCCTAGCTCCGAGCTCAGCTGGTGACTCACAGAGGCCGTTCCAAGACCCCAGCCGCGCGTAATCATGAAGTCCCGACCCGCACAGACAGGCGGACAGAGACGGGTCTACGACGAACGGTGGAAGCGATTTTAAAAAACATTTTATGTGTAAAAAAATAATAATCATTTTTAAATCGCTTTAGCAATTTTTTAAAACATTTTTTTGTATAAAAACAATATTATTTTATTTAAAAATCGCTTCCACCGTCCGTCCCAGACTGTCCAGTCCACCTGACTGGCGGGATCGGGATTCAGCCTTCATGATTACGCGCGGCCGGGGTCTGTCAACGGCCATCTGCGAGTCCCCATCTCCAGCTTCGCAGTGACCAGCGGAGCTCTGAGCACACAAGGCTAGTATCCAGAACCCGAGCCTCCGAGTCGGCACATCGAAGGATCTTCCGCGGTGACCAGCTGAACTTGGAGCCGGGGAGATGACGTCCTGCCTCGCCTGGCGCTCCGAGGCTCCGGAGGGAGGATTGGGGTACACCAGCAGAGCTCCATCCAGCTTGCTCTGAATTATGTTGTCGGCCACCAAGCACAAAAAATTCCAGCACATCAGCATTAGACCAAGATGTTGTCAGTATTGTTTTTAAAATCTTTAAAATAAGTCCAGCCGCTGCTCCAGTCTGAGAAATTGCAAATGGCGGATTATTGTTTTGAAAAGTTTCTGAAGGATCCAGTGACTCCGCCCCCGACAATCAGTGACCGACAGTGTTCTGACGTCACGTTTTAGTACCTCTTCGTTCGGATTAGAACCACAGAGCCAAGGGTACTGAAAATAGTAACAGGTGCTAAGTACCGGTACTAATGGAAAAGCCTCAGAACCGGGCCAAGTAGGGTCCAGTCGGCCCGTACCGGTACTAATGGAAAAGGGGCATTACAATACTGTTGTTGCTAGTATCACTCAAACCCCTGTTAATAGTAAACAGGCATCAGGGTGCTAATAATCTATCGTTAGGCTGATGGCCCTTCTTGATCATGTGAGCAGCTGGTTTTGGTTGTCAGCAGCAAACTGGTTGATCCACTCGGCGAAGGTGCTATTTATAAGAATGAGCTGAATACAGCACCTCAGACTGAAGACGTCTTTCGGATGAAAGACGAAAGGTTTCTACTTTATTTATTTATTTTGCTTTGGTTTAATTTTTGAATGTCCATAGGTTTACCTTTTTTAAAGAACTGAATGATTTTTTTGGAAATAGATAAATGGTTGTAAGGTTTTTTTTTATTTTAGAACTATGATTTAAAACATTTTCTACCAAATTTATTACTTTTGCCATTACACAAAATTATTGTATTAAAAAAATAAAGTATTTTCTATGGTAAAAAGATAATTTCTTGGCCCTACAGATACTTTCAAATTGACCATTTTGACCCATGTCAATAAATTTGGACACTACTGCTATAGGCATTTTTGTGTTGGCTAATATTGCTTTGCTGCTGCGGCCATTTTGAACAAGGTTGTCTCCAAAACTTAATAAGTTGTTTTTGTCAGGACATTGTAATGTGAACCTTTGACTTCAGAGCTGCAGGTTGCAAACAACTGTTCTGTTCCAATGAACAAATCATGTACATGTGCCTTACTGCTGCATGTGGTGACAGCTTTAGATGTTCAATTTCCATGGTTGAATGTAAACTATGAGACTAAGATAGCCACATTTTAGCTTTTAATTTGTTAGCATTATTTTCTGCAGCACCATGATGAAGAAAACCTGACACCTTTACACGCACAATCTGCTTCACATGTACGTTTTTATCACAGACTGCTTCAGTGGTTATAACAATTCTAAAATAGCTCTGCAGCAGAAAGAGCGTTTCATTCTGTGTTGTGCATAAGTCGAGATGGGCTGATCCGTATTCTTCACAGTTGTGTGTCCTCTCTCAGTGGCAGACAATAGTTTTCCATTAGGAGAAGTGATTCTGTGCAGAGCCTCGGGCAAAGCCTCAGACAATAACACAACGACCTAAAGCTCACGTCGGAGAAACTCAGTCAACTCTCATCACCTCCAGGTGGCTGATTCCCTCTCTGAAGTGGCTTAAAGACAGGCTTATCTCAAGGAAGCTTGTCCATGTTAATAGAGTAAGAGCAGCTTATTTGATTAAGAGTGCATACAAAGGAGGATGTAGTGATCTGTGACTAGGAGAAGAGTCACTTCTAACTGTAGAATACAAATCAATCTGATTATACGACTGCTCAGTTCTGTAACACAGTCAGGCTAAAGGCCATGAAAATATCCATCCTGTGCTGCATGTAGTCTACTCACTGTTCCCCGCAAAGATTTACAAGTTAGTTTTTTTTTCGGAAAGATAATACATTGTTGCAATAACTTAAGTCCACAGAAGCTCAATTATATGAATTCAAATGTTGAACCGGTGTAACAGGCCAAATTAACCCAAGCCCAAACTAAACCTGGATATAGTTTGACCCAGGCCAGAGTATACACCAAGGGATAACATTTATTTATTAATTTATTAACCTTTATTTAACCAGGCAAATCCCATTTACATCACAGATCTGTTTTACAAGGGAAGCCTGGGCCTGAAAGCAGCCTTAAGCCCCCAGTATACTCCGGCGTACGTCCATACGCAGAGGTACGCACGTACGTACGCAGAGGTACGGGCGTACCCCCCAGGGCATGTCCGTGCAAAGCTCAATTTTTACGACCGCATACATGTACGCGGGGTCGCACAATAAACTGTCCGGCGACGGACTGTATGCGACACCAATTTATTAAATTCCCTTTCTTCATTCTTGATTTGGCCTTTTCTTTTGTTTTTTTGCCAAGAGGCAGTGATCTCTTCCTCTTCCGCTGATGCCATGACTAAAATGGTGAGAAATGAAGGAATTTGTCACGAGCAAATTAAACTCAGGTCCAGCATGGCTGCGGGAGGATCTGGGGATTTCCTGGTGGGCTGGTCTAATGTGTGGGCTGCAGAGCTAGCGCTCCCTGTATTTTTTTATTTTTTAGATGCTTTTATTAACAACATATATAAACACAGAACACCGCTACTAGGCTGCCAGCGTTCGGGTTTTTTTTCTCCCCGACCTGTCAATCAATCCAGTAGGCGTGTCAGCAAATGACCAATCGGTGACCTCAGTTTGTCCCGGAGGTAAACGCCCCTTGTCTGTGAAGCTGCTCTGCAGCTGCTCAGGGTGTACGCTCGAGTACGATGTCTGAACCCTCTGCGTACAGTACACGCGTACGTACGTATGAACGGACGTATGCGGGAGTATACTAGGGGCTTAAAAGTGCATTCACACCAGTCCTGTTGTCCCAAACTCTAGCCTGTTTGCCTAGGAAGTCCGGTTCGTTTGGGGAGGTGTGAACTCACCATCAAACTCTGTCACGGAACAAAAGGCGAACTCTGGCCCACCTAAAAACCTAGGTCTCGGTCCGGAAGAAGAAAACTAGTGCGCAGTTTGAGTACAGTGTGAAAGCAAGCAGAACAGCGCAGGGCAAACAAACATTAATTTCTCTTACCTCATATGGAGCTGTCAGCCGCCTTGTGTGAAAAACAATATTCTCCATGATCTTCTGCCTCATCTTCTGCTCATGCTGAGTCCTTGCTTGAAAAATGACAAAACAGAACTTCTAAAACCGATAAAACTTGACGCCACTCCGTTTTTGGTTCTATTTCATTTTATTTTATTTATTTTATTGGGGCGGCTGTGGCTGAGTGGTTAGAGCAGTCGTCCTCCAATACACGAGTCAGGGGTTCGAATCCACCTGCAGTCACATGCTGAAGTGTCCCTGGGCAAGACACTGAACCCCTCATAGCCTCTGATGTTTGTCCCATTGGTGTATGAATGTGATCTAAAGTACTGATTAGTCTCATTAGAATGATTTGTTCAATTAGCTTTGTAGAGATCTAGTAGAGTGCTGTATGAATTGGTAAATGAGGCACAGATTGTAGTGTAATGCGTTTTGAGTATCTCGATAAAATAGAAAGGCGCTATATAAGTACAGTCCATTTACAATTTCCAGAAGAAGAAGAAGAAGAAGTGTCTTCTTCAGAGGTTTTTGTGTCATTTCTTTCAGTAGTTCTTGGTGCAGCGTCACCACAGGTGAGTGGGGGAACAGGTTGGTTCAACAGGTTGGCTCGACTGCACAGAGCAGTGTGAATGCAAACGCAACAGCTCAAATGTAAATAAAATGTTATGAATATTGGTCCCCAACCGAACTGAGTCTACCGAGCTATCAGGTGTGAAAACAAGCTAACATGCATGTGCTTTTGGTCTGTAGGAGGAAACCGGAGTACCAGGAGAAAACCCACACAAGCATGAGAAGAACATGCAAACTCCACACAGA
This sequence comes from Nematolebias whitei, assembly GCF_014905685.2. NCBI lineage: Eukaryota > Metazoa > Chordata > Actinopteri > Cyprinodontiformes > Rivulidae > Nematolebias > Nematolebias whitei. The sequence continues at coordinate 826,950 of NC_056516.1, read as the reverse complement.
CAAGCCGTTGTGCTAAATTATGCTAGTCCCAACTGCATTCGGGTATGTAAAATGACAGAGGCCAGTTTATATCCCTCCAAATCAGAATATACCCATCTACTGTATTTACCTATAATCTGGAATTTTTGTTTAGGGTTTTAAGACTTCAGTCAGATAGCTTTCTCACCTAACTTATGAAATATAATTTTATCAGATAATATATTAACTTAATGAAATGTCTAGATATATGTATCCCGTTTAGATATTTAGAATGATACTGTGTTAAAAACATGATCTTGTTAAGATATTTTTAATCTAGACTGGTACTATGGTTTTGATCTGCTCAGAGACAGGATTATAATGAAATTATGACCCGGTTCTGACTGGGTTCAACTGGGCCAGCAAACTCTTAAGAGAGTCTCCCTGGGATTCAATATCTGTCACGGAATAGAGGTTGATCTGCTTGCCACATCACGTAGAAAGGCTTTGAAGCACCGTCTCATATTTCCTAACACGTCAGTCCACATAAAACCACACTTAGCCACGCCCCCTCATACACTGTGTTGTGTTTTTTCTCTTATTTCTCCACCCGAGCTCTGCTGTTACCGTTCATCCTGCAGGAGGAGTCAAGACACGCACTCAGAATACGACAAACGCACCTTCAAGTTTACGAATATTTAATAAGAAAAGAAAGTCACAAAGTCACAGATTCACAAGCATAAACAGTGGATTAGTTAAATGCAGTCATTATTTTAACATATAATTAAATGGATGCGCTTCCATTTAAACTATACGATACAACCTTGTTAAGGAGGAATCTGAAGTCGACCGTCTCTGCTCCGTCTGGCTGACTGCTTCGAGGAGAAAACGCACTTTCCTTTGTCTAAAAACAGGGCGTTCCTTCACACAGCAAAACTAACTTTTCACCGCGCTCTAAGCCTGCTGTCATGGGATTTGTCCAGTTACAAACCAATCAGAAGTGTGAGACATCGTGTTACATTATGTAAACAGGAACAGACTTCAACAGAGAAATCAATCTGTGGGAGCCTCTTCAAAGTAAAACAGGAAGTGGGTCAATTTCAAAGTAAATCAAGAAGTGGGAGTCAGATTCAACAAGGAACACAATCTTTATTTCACAACAATTCCCCCTTTCGACCTCATCTAAAGAGGTCGACATCAAGCGGAAGAACATGCTTCTCTGCGCCGGCGTGGTTGCATCTCAAAATCAGAAAGTTCATAACCTCTGCACATTAGGAGCTGACGAGCTATTTCAGGGTCACGCTTCTCTAAAGTGGAAGTGATAAGACGTACTGACAGGGATCTCAGGCAGGGAATACAACAACATCCACATGTGATTAAAATAGCTGCAAATACTGCAACTGACATCAACATGGACACAATCATCTGCTTCCAGGGGCCAAACACTTTGAAGAGCCATTCATCAAGAGGATTATCTACACCAGAGTGGGATTTCATCTCGTTTGGGCGCCGTGTTATTTGGTATGAAACTGCAACATAACTCACCAAACATACTACACACTCCTTGTCGCTCAGCTAAAATCATGTCTAGAGCCATTCGATTTTGTACAGCCATCAGAGAAGTTGGAGCTAGTTGCTCCAGTCTGCTCACACTCTGGTAAACCGGGAATGATGCAGAAATATTCAAAAGAGAAAATGAGTGACAACACGATGGATGACAAAACACCTATCCCTATCACCACGTGCTTTGGTGGCCACCGCATTTTGATCTTGTAAACAGAAACTGTACTCAATAAATGAAGATGTCTCACACAGCGACTTCCTCAGCAGACAGCCAGGCAAGCAGTTCCTTTAACACAAAAATTGGGCAAAATCTGTGCACAGACTAAATTAAACTGGGTGGACGCATTACCTATAGCATTAATGACAGTGAGAACTTCTGTTAATAATGGAACTGGCTTTTCTCCCTATGAGTTAACTACAGGTAGACCCTTTCCTGGACCAACCCTATGCTCACTGACCAGAGAGGAGGACCGTAAGATGGACCATAAGGTATACTTTGATGAGTTAAAAGCATTAGTGTCTAACTTTACTCAGCAGGTCCACCACAAACAGAGCCTGACAGAAAGACCAGAGGAACCTGGTCTCCCCACCGCGGAGTGGGTCTTGCTGAGGGTCATTAAAAGGAAGTGGCAGGAGCCCAGGTGGACGGGCCCCTATCAGGTGACAGAGAGAACGTCCCACGCAGTCCGCCTCAGAGGAAAGGGGGACGTTTGGTACCACTGGAGCCAGTGTGCGCCGGCCTCAGAGCCAGGAAGAGCGAGAGAGCTGGCAGAAACCATCTAAAGTCGTAAAACTGGACATTCATGTCAAGGTAGACCAAAGCAGCCTGGTGTAGTTGCGTGCGGGCCCTGAAGGACTTTGTTTGAGTGGGCCACCGGGTGCTGGAATAGCCACATTTAGTACAGACACCTAGAAAACGACAAAAACACAACAACTGATAGGCTGAGCTCCCCTTCTGCGAAAGGCGGAGTCTAGGACCCTATAAAGGAGTAATAAGACGAGACATCGAGGCTCTTCTGGGTCTGTGAACGCGTCACAGTCCAGAGAGTCTAGCGCTGTAAATTGTAATCTTTTCCTGCCTTTTCTAATATAATTGATAAAACTTAATTGATGTTTCCTTGATTTACTTGTTAGCATGATTTGCCACTTCTGAGGGAGGTTTGAGCTGGGGGTAAAGACGTGGGCTGGAGGGGGTTTCCGGATCCGGTGGCCAGCAGCCAGCTCCCGTCTTTAACAATCTGATTCCATTTCTGGTAGAAAATGTAGTTTCAGCTACATGTCTACAACTCACAACATTCATGCACCCACCCATTATAGAACACAAGATGGCTAGAGATTATTGGTTGAGAGCTGGGTCACATGATAGAGTAGGACTTCCCATTCGTTGATGTTGGTGACGACTCCAGGAGGTGTGGCCGAGCTCTGAAGAAGATGGGTTGTCTGTTTACTTTTGGGGCCATTGTTCGTGACCGCATGGTGGAGTTACAATGGCCCAGGGCTGTGATCTTGTACTTTACATGTAAAATAAACATTCTGAAATGGAAGACAATTGCTCCTCCTCTCCGATTCAGATCTGAATACATTCTTGCACTTACCTGACAAAGATGAACCCCCAATGAAATGTAGAAAAACTTAAGGAATACTTATGTTTCTGTCATAACACTACTGATATGCAAATATAATTTGGCCTGAGGCTGATGTAAAGGCCAAGGCCAATTTATAGCTCTTACTATAAATTGGACTAGGCCATAGTATGCCTGGGATATAATCTAACCTAAACCCTTTTAACCCCAGGTGTAGTCTGGACTGGGAGTATACAGGTCATTCTCAAAAAAATAGCATATTGTGATAAAGGTCATTATTTTCCATAATGTAATGATAAAAATGAAACTTTCATATATTTCAGATTCATTGCACACCAACTGAAATATTTCAGGTCTTTAATTGTTTTAATACTGATGATTATGGCATACAGCTCATGAAAACCCAAAATGCCTGTCCCAAAAAATTAGCATATCATGAAAAGGTTCTCTAAACAAGCTGTTAACCTAACCATCTGAATCAATGACGTAACTCTAAACACCTGCAAAAGATTCCTGAGGCTTTTAAAAACTCCTAGCCTTGTTCATTACTCAAAACCGCAATCATGGGTAAGACTGCCGACCTGACTGCTGTCCAGAAGGCCATCATTGACACCCTCAAGCAAGAGGGTGTAGTATGACATATGCTGGATATATTCATACATTTCACGGGTTCTTAATTTTTCTGACTGTGTACATGTCGTGCATTGAATTTAACAGAAATGTAACGAGAGACGTTATTTATCTTTGACCCATCAAAATGAATGCGGTCATTTATTTGCAGAATCAAAGTTTAACATCAAACATTTACATTAATTTGGCAAAATATGAAAACAATAACATGGCTAGTTTCACAGGAAGTGGGAACAATACGGCGATTGTCCTCACTTTTCAGCAGAACAGCAGACATCAATCACACGGCGGTGATTGAGAAACTTTGCTTCAGACATTTCTAAAATATCTGTAATGATTTTTAGGAGAAAGGAGAGTTTAAGATGGAAAATTGAGATTTATCTTACAGAGAGATGTGTGAGAGAGTTTATCTGTGGTACCAGAACAACACGCTCTTTGGAGAATAAGCTTGGCCCACGGTACGCTTGGTCGAATAGGACTTTTACCTGGCAGATGATAATCAGCGTCGGTGTAGAGTTCCCTTCTGACTCTTTCAGCGTCTCCGTGAGGACAGCCAAACCCCTAGGAGTCGTGTGAGGTTATCCAAACAGAAGTTATAATCCCCAAAACCGTCTCTGGATCATCTTGAATGCGTTTGCATCCAAGAACTCTGAACTCTTTACGTCTCCAACTCTTTCAAAGCTCTTTTCATCTCGTCACGTCTCGTCTCGACACGACAACGGAACTTTTAGACGACACTTCTCATAGAGAACTGGGAAAATACCACATTTAAATGGGTTCGACTTCCGATTCATTTGAGAGCCTTCTGATTCGTGGATGGACCAGAACAGAGGTGTGGTTTGTGATGTAAGGTGTTATGAAAAGTCAAGGATAGAGATTAAGATTGTTTAAAACAGACAGAAAGATTATTGGAGAAAACCAGACTTTGTGGCGTCTCTTCTCCTAGTATCTGCTGTAAAAGTTAAACATGACATTTCTTTTCAGTAAACTTTTTTAGTTGACCGAAACCTGAACTTTAACACACACTTACAAACTTGCTCATTGAAGACAGAAAAATCAAGAAATGCATATTACCCTGATTTCTTCTTTGAATGAGGAATAAAAATCATTACTTACTGTTTATGTAAATAAAAATGAGTAGTTCTCTTCAACCTGTAAACATTGTTTGAACTAACACAATTTGATTATCAAACATTTGTAAAATAGTAATGATCATAGAGAATTGTCTTTTCTACTTGATTAATTCAAGAAAGAAAGTCTCCGGATGGGTCAAACTGTATTTCTGGATGCAGATCAATGAAATAACAGTTTCTGTCCATCTGGTCAGATTTGACATCAGGTCAAGTTCACTACA
>NC_056516.1:808321-821762 GCF_014905685.2 Nematolebias whitei | reverse complement strand
CTCTCTGGCAGTGTTACTTTTTATGTGCTTATTTCTTAACAGATACTAGATTACCAAGCTCTTTTTAGTGTATTACACTCTAAAGCACCGAATTTTTAATAAACCTGCAATTTTTCTTTTTAGTCTCACAGCAACATAAGTTTAAAATGTTTTTTAAACCGTTTACTTCCAGAAATTTGCTATTTTAACAGTTACTCATAGAACCAAGTGGTGAAAAGAAAAAGAAAAGTTGATGATGTGTCAGGATTAATCGGTCTTTCTTCAGAAAAACTGTTATTCCTGTTCTCCTGTCTTATCCTCTATTTAAAATTAAATAGGAAGATGTATTTTTAGGTGGTAACTTAAACAGAAAAGTTTCTTTTTCCTGATAAGTTTACTCTTATTTAGTGATTTTGCAATTAAACGTGTATTATCTTTCAAGCAAAATGAGTAAACTTTTCAACTCTGTGAATATTTGAACCGTATCTTTTAAAAAGTTTCTAATTTTTCATTTTGTCCCTCCTTGTTTGAGGAATTCAGTGAATGAAAATGTCCTGGTAAATGCCTTTTTTTGCATAAATACCTCTTACTTTTTTAAGTGCAAGATAACAGTGATTATTCAGCTAGAGGAAGTTTGTTAACTCAAAGTTCGTCTTACAGAGAAAAAAAACGTTTAATTTCACTAAAATACCTAAAACTGAAGTGAAACCGTGAATTCAAGTTTCTCCAGGAGGTGGCAGTGTTTAGCTTTTTACCAGCAGGAGTCTATGACGACTTCCTGTGACGTTCGGTTGACATCCTGTTTTTAGCCGCTTAGCTTAAAGTTAGCTTCGGCTAAACTCGGTTAAAATCAACATTTCTGAACGAATTTAAGCGTAAACGTGGCGTTCTTTCAACAAGCACGACTTCTTAGCATGAACATGAGTTTTCTGGGACATATGGCAGCTTTATTTAGTGATTTTAAGCACGGCAAAGCTCATTTCCGACATGGAGGAAGTGACGTGACACGTCACTCATCCGGTCGTTAGCTGTTAGCTTAAAATTAGCATCGCTAGAATTGTTCAAAAACATCATTTAATGACGGATTTTATTTATTTTTATTTTTTTTTATTTTATTTTTTTTTATTTTATTCATTTTATAATAATAAAAAACCACAAAACAATTAACATACAGACAACAAAAGAAATAATATTATAAAATGAAAGGTGGCAGATGAAGAAAAAAATCTTATCATATCTGCCCCTTATTCTATGATAAACAGTTTAAACAAACAACTTCCTTTGAATACAAAAAAGAGATAAACAACACATTAACTTCCTTAATCGCAATGAATTACTGTTTGAACTCATTTCAAATATATTGTTTCAACAATTTATCCTTGACCATTCTTTTGAATATAGGCATTGATTTAGCTTCTTTAACATCAGTTCCTAATTCATTCCATAACCCAACTCCTTGAATTATGGTAGACCTTCCTTTTAAAGTAGTTCTATACTTGGGCTTCACAAACATGTCTGTTCCCTTAAGATTATAACAACTCAATCGTTTAACAATATACACCTGGATATTCGAAGGCAAAACATTATTGTGCGCTCTATACATCACTGACAATATATTATAATCCACCAAATCATAGAATTTCAGCAATTTGGTATTATAAAATAATATACTTGATGGATGCCGATAATGTTTTCTAGTAATAATTCTTAAAACTCTTTTCTGCAAAACAAAAATAGGCTTTGTAATTGATTTACATGCCTTTCCCCAAATACTAATACAATAAATCAAATGTGGAACAATAATTGTATTATATAACAAATAAAGTGCCTTTTCATTCAATAGATCCCTAACTCTATAAAATATTGCAATAGATTTAGATAATTTCATTTTAACAGAACTTATATGTCGTTTCCAGGACAGTTTGTCATCAATTATGACACCCAAGAATTTCGCCTCATGGACTCTATGAATTTCGGAGCCATCAATTTTAAATGAGACATCAATAGATTTATTTTTATTACTAAAAATCATATAATTGGTTTTATCTAAATTTAATGTTAATTTATTAAGTTTAAACCAAAACTGAACTTTATCAAGTTCAGTCATCATTAATTCCACTGTTTGTTCAATACTCTTACCAAAACTAAAAAATGTGGTATCATCAGCAAATAAAATACATTTAAGGAGACCAGACACCTTAACCAAATCATTAACATACAAAATAAACAATTTTGGTCCCAACACCGATCCCTGAGGAACTCCGCATGTTATAGGGCTGTGATCAGATTTCACATCATCCATCTGAACAAACTGTGTCCTTTCCCTCAAATAACTAGATACCCACTGCAGCGCTATTCCTCTAATACCATACCTATGTAACTTGTCAAGGAGTACAGAGTGGTCAACAGTATCAAATGCTTTCTTTAAATCCACAAAAACATTAACACAGTATTGTTTTTGATCAACAGCTGTTGATACTTTTTCAATTAATTCCATAAGAGCCATAGATGTTGAATTATTTGCTCTGAACCCATATTGACTGTCAGTTAGAATATTATGTTTTTCAACAAATTTGTCCAATCTACTAACAAATAGTTTTTCCAATATTTTTGAAAACTGTGGTAACAAGGATATCGGTCTGTAATTATTGAATAAACATTTATCACCACTTTTGAAAAGAGGAACCACCTTCGCCACTTTCATTTGATTTGGAAATACTCCTGTTGTAAAGGACAAATTACATATGTATGTAAATGGCTCAATTACATGACCTATTATGTCCTTTACAAACGTCATATCCATATCCATATAATCTTTGGATTTTTTATCTGCAAATTTATTAACTATGTTTATTATTTCTTCATTATTTGTCCCATTAAGGAACATACTGTTTAAACAATCCTCAATTAAATAGTTAACATTTTTGTCAACTTTAGGTATTTCAGCTGCAAGGTTTGTTCCAATCTTCACAAAATACTGATTAAATTTATTAACAATTTCATTTTTATCATTGATTTCCTCATTGTTTATTACAAAATTCTGTGAGGTACCAGTTTTTGCTACATGTTTTTTTAAAACACTATTCACTACTCTCCATGTGGCCCTCATATTTCCACCACTTTTATTCAATAAATCACTATAATATTCTTTCTTATGTTTTCTTATAATCCCTACTAATTTATTTTTGTACCTCTTATATCTATCTTCTGCCTCTTGTGTTTTACATTTCAAAAAACATGAGTACAAATAATTCTTCTTTTTACATGCGTTTCTCAATCCTTTAGTCATCCATTGTTGGTCTACAATATTCTTTTTGGTATAGTTTTTTTGTACACAATTCTTTTCATATAAAGTTTCCAAAATATCCATAAACATATCGTATGATTTGTTTACATCTTTAACATACACACTTTCCCAATTTTGTTTAACAAGATCATCTTTTAATTTGTCTAAAGCTTTTTTTGATGTATTTATTTTTCTTTTCATACTAGCAGTTATTTTCATAATATTATGATACTTATTATATATTGTAAAAACCGGTAAGTGATCACTGAGATCTGTCGTCAAAATACCACTAGTCACATCCCCATTTATTGTATTTGTAAATATATTATCAATTATTGTTGCACTGTGAGTTGTGATTCTTGTTGGTCTTGATATCAATGGGTAAAGATTTAAAGTATGCATGGAGTCTATAAATGTACTGATATTATTAGAATCTCTATTATTCCCCAAATCGATATTAAAATCACCACATAAAAATATTGTTTTATTGCAATTCTTTTCTAGTAGTTCTATGATTCTATCTGTAAACAATTCTATATTTGAATCAGGTGGTCGATATACACAACTAATTATAATGTTTTTATCATTTTTATTATTTATTTCTATTGTTACCATTTCAATTATGTTATCATCAATAATTGACATTTCATCAATTAATTTACATTTTACCGAATTATTTACAAATAGAGCCACACCACCACCTTTCCTGTTAATTCTATTCATATTATATAATTCATACCCATCAATATGGGCATTATTTATATTTTCATCATTTAACCATGTTTCTGAAAATGCTAATATTGTAAAAGTCCTATTTTTAAACTCTAACGTGGCAAAATTTCAGCGAGTATGCTTCGAAGAACTTAACCAGCGTATCAAAATACACTTTAAAGCGCTTTTCAGCTTTAAAAAGCAGATTTTATTTCCCTATGAAAACGAGTTTTCATTTCCGGGTCACGTGACTGAAATCACCAATGACAGAGCGGCACGGGGGTGAGAGGAAATGACGTAGGCACGTCATTCACTTTCTCAGCAAATCAGAGCGCTCCACAGCAGCAAATCCAACCAATCACGAAGCGTTTTTCCAACTAGCATGTTAGATTAGCCTGAAATAAGTTCGTCAACTTTTAGTCTTTTAAACTGTCAAAATGCACCTTTTTCTGTTAAAAATTGTAACGAATCAATTCTGAGTTGCACGGAGTCTGCTACTCCGGTCTCAAAAACGTCTTTCTAGCTATTTAAACAACTTGTCCGAACCTTTTCAGAACCGAGCCGGTACCAGAACCGAACCTGGACCGTCTTTAAACAGAATAAAGCGTTTCCACACAAACCCAGCTTTTAGTTACCATAACAGGCGTACAATTTCAGCTTTCACAAGACATATGACACTATTTCAGCTTTCAAAACATCGCCAGCGTAACACAGCGTAAACATGCAGAGCCAAGCTCCAAGCGGCAGCTCCAGCACGCTGCGTTCAAGCACAGCTGACAAACTGTTATTTTTCTTCATGCCAACATGTAAAATCAATCTTTACACGAATACACAGTCATTTATGAACACGTAGCGGGCCACCAAATGTAGTATGAACAGTATGCTGAGATATATTCATACATTTACGGGTTCTTCATTTTTCTGACTGTGTAGCATGCGTGCATTGAGTTTAACAGAAATGTAACGAGAGACGTTATTTATCTTTGACCCATCAAAATGAATGCGGTCATTTATTTACAGAATCAAAGTTTAACATCAAACATTTACATTAATTTGGCAAAATATGAAAACAATAACATGGCTAGTTTCACAGGAAGTGGGAACAATACGGAGATTTATCTTACAGAGAGATGTGTGAGGGAATTTATCTGTTTGACCAGAACGTGCACGCTCCTTCAGATCTCAGCTTGGCCACAGTACGCTTGGTCGAAATAGAACTTTTACCTGGTTGATGATAGATCAGGTCGGCGTGAAGTCCTTCTTTTGACTCTTTCAGCGTCTCCGTTGAGAACAGCTAAAATACTTTTAGGAGTCGTGTGAGGTTATCCAAACAGAAGTTATAATTCCCAAAATCGTCTCTGGATTCTGGACTCCAATAGAAGCATCCTGGACGCCTGCGTTAGCATCCAAGAACTCTGAACTCTTTAACTCTCTTCAGAGAGTTAAAGTCTGGAACTCTTCTCCAGGAAAAACTTTCAAGCTCTGAAAAACTCCCTGTTGAACTGGGAAGTCGCCACATTTAAACGGGCTATACTTCCGGTTCATTTGAGAGCCTTCTGATTCGTGGATGGACCAGAACAGAGGTGTGGTTTGTGATGTAAGGTGTTATGAAAAGTCAAGGATAGAGATTAAGATTGTTTAAAACAGACAGAAAGATTATTGGAGAAAACCAGACTTCGTGACGTCTCTTCTCCTAGTATCTGCTGTAAAAGTTAAACATGACATTTCTTTTCAGTAAACTTTTTTAGTTGACCGAAACCTGAACTTTAACACACACTTACAAACTTGCTCATTGAAGACAGAAAAATCAAGAAATGCATATTACCCTGATTTCTTCTTTGAATGAGGAATAAAAATCATTACTTACTGTTTATGTAAATAAAAATGAGTAGTTCTCTTCAACCTGTAAACATTGTTTGAACTAACACAATTTGATTATCAAACATTTGTAAAATAGTAATGATCATAGAGAATTGTCTTTTCTACTTGATTAATTCAAGAAAGAAAGTCTCCGGATGGGTCAAACTGTATTTCTGGATGCAGATCAATGAAATAACAGTTTCTGTCCATCTGGTCAGATTTGACATCAGGTCAAGTTCACTACAAGGGTAAGACACAGAAAGAAATTGCTGAACGAATAGGCTGTTCCCAGAGTGCTGCATCAAGGCACCTCAGTGGGAAGTCTGTGGGAAGGGAAAAGTGTGGCAGAAAACGCTGCACAACGAGAAGAGGTGACCGGACCCTGAGGAGGATTGTGGAGAAAGGCCGATTCCAGACCTTGGGGGACCTGCGGAAGCAGTGGACTGAGTCTGGAGTAGAAACATCCAGAGCCACCGTGCACAGGCGTGTGCAGGAAATGGGCTACAGGTGCCGAATTCCCCAGGTCAGGCCACTTTTGAACCAGAAACAGCGGCAGAAGCGCCTGACCTTGGCTACAGAGAAGCAGCACTGGACTGTTGCTTAGTGGTCCAAAGTACTTTTTTCGGATGAAAGCAAATTTTGTATGTCATTCGGAAATCAAGGTGCCAGAGTCTGGAGGAAGACTGGGGAGAAGGAAATGCCAAAAATGTCAGAAGTCCAGTGTGAAGCACCCACAGTCAGTGATGGTCTGGGGTGCCATGTCAGCTGCTGGTGTTGGTCCACTGTGTTTTATCAAGGGCAGGGTCAATGCAGCTAGCTATCAGGAGATTTTGGAGCACTTCATGCTTCCATCTGCTGAAAAGCTTTATGGAGATGAAGATTTCATTTTTCAGCACGACCTGGCACCTGCTCACAGTACCAAAACCACTGGTAAATGGTTTACTGACCATGGTATTACTGTGCTCAATTGGCCTGCCAACTCTCCTGACCTGAACCCCATAGAGAACCTGTGGGATATTGTGAAGAGAAAGTTGAGAGACGCAAGACCCAACACTCTGGATGAGCTTAAGGCCGCTATCGAAGCATCCTGGGCCTCCATAACACCTCAGCAGTGCCACAGGCTGATTGCCTCCATGACACGCCGCACTGAAGCAGTCATTCATGCAAAAGGATTCCCGACCAAGTATTGAGTGCATAACTGAAGATGATTATTTGAAGGTTGGCGTTTTTTGTATTAAAAACACTTGTCTTTCATTGGTGGGATGAAATATGCTAATTTTTTGGGACAGGTAATTTGGGTTTTCATGAGCTGTATGCCATAATCGTCAGTATTAAAACAATTAAAGACCTGAAATATTTCAGTTGGTGTGCAATGAATCTGAAATATATGAAAGTTTCGTTTTTATCATTACATTATGGAAAATAATGACCTTTATCACAATATGCTAATTTTTTGAGAAGGACCTGTACAGTGGTGCTTGAAAGTTTGTGAACCCTTTAGAATTTTTTATATTTCAGCATAAAAATGACCTAAAACATCATCAGATTTTCAAACAAGTCCTAAAAGTAGATAAAGAGAAAACATCCATCCATCCATTATCTTTACCCGCTTATTCCATTTTTTTGGGTCACGGGGTCGCTGGTGCCCACGTCCAGCAATCACTGTGCGAGGGGCGGGGTACACCCTGGACGGGTCGCAAGTCTATCACAGGGCCACATAGAGACAAACGAGACAAACAACAATTCACTCTCTCACTCACACCTAGGGACAATTTAGAGTTACCAATCAGCCTAACATGCATGTTTTTGGTCTGTGGGAAGAAACCGGAGTACCCGGAGAAAACCCACGCATGCACGGAGAGAACATGCAAACTCCACCCAGAAAGGCCCCTGGACCGGGGTTTGAACCAAGGACCTGCTCGCTGAGAGGCAGCAGCTCTACCAGTTGCGCCACCATGCTGCCTAAAGAGAAAACAAATGAGACAAAAATATTATACTTGGTCATTTATTTATTGAGGAAAATGATCCAATATTACATATTTGTGCATGGTAAAAGTATGTGAACCTCTAGGATTATCAGTTAATTTGAAGGTGAAATTAGAATCAGGTGTTTTCAATTAATGGATGATGATCAGGTGTGAGTGGGCACCCTGTTTGATTTAAAGAACAGGATCTATCCAAGTCTGCTCTTCACAACATGTTTGTGGAAGTGGATCATGGCAGGAACAAAGGAGATTTCTGTGGACCTCAGAAAAAGAGTTGTTGATGCTCATCAGGCTGGAAAAGGTTACAAAACATCTGTAAAGAGTTTGGACTCCACCAATCCACAGTCAGACAGATTGTGTAGAAATGGAGGAAATTCAAGAGTATTGTTACCCTCCCCTGTAGGGTTTATGTTTTTCTTGGCTCTGGCCCCCTCTTCTGTTGTGTCTTAGTACTGCTCTCCTGTCTCCTCTTAATGTGTTCTTCCTGCTCCCACCTGTCATCGTTCCCAGCTGATTGTCATTGTCCTCATTAGTGTGTGTATTTAAGCCTGTGTTCCTCACTCCTTGTCAGCCGGTCATTGTCTCTTCCTACCAACCCTGCTCTCTGTGTTTCCCAGGATCACCAGTAAATGTGAGTTTTGCTGCCACATCAGCACATTTGTTTAATAAATTATATTGATTTTTGACTTTTGGAGTATCCAGTGTCCTGCCTGCAACCTTGGGTTCGACCTTTAAAACACCCATTATGGGCGTGGCGGTGCAATGAGCTGTTGCTGAGAACTAGGAAGAAACTGTGCGTGAGTATTATGATAAAACTTTGGTAAGTTCGTATTTATTTAAATAAAAACTGTTTAATTAAATATAAGATCATTAAGAAAGTCCTAAATATTACTAACAAACTTTTTTGATTCAAACAAACTGGACGAGGAGACCTTGGAAAGCCTGGAATCGTTTGTTGACGAGTGTTTTGACAGCTTAGTCATGGGTAAGCCTAAAGAAACATCCGGTGCTGCTAGCGATTCAGTTAACATCCCCACTGCTAAGCGGCATCGACAGGGAAGCTCAGACAGCGTTACGGCACCGTCTCCTGATAATACAGGTTTAAGGGAGATATTAGAGTCAATTGACCAGAAGCTAACTAGCTTGGACACCCGACTAGCGTTAGTAGAGATGCTACATAGAGTTTCAAGGCCTCAGGGAGTCTTTGGAATTCAGTCAACAACAGGTAGCATTACTTGCTAGTGAAAATCAGGAGCTTAGAGGAACGGTAAAACAACTCACCGAGGAGATGACGCTGCTATCCGGGGATAATAAAAAAATTAAAGAATCGATCCTGGATATCCAAGCCCGGAGCATGCGGGATAACCTCGTCTTCTCGGGAATACCGGAGCGAGTAGACGAGGACCCTGAGGCCTCCATCCGTGACTTTTTCCAGAACCAGCTGAAGTTGCCGAGTGACGCGGTTAAATCCATCACTTTTCACCGGGTCCACCGCCTCGGAGGTAAGAAGCCTGGAAACAACCGGCCGCGGCCGATTGTAGCTAAGTTTGAGCACTATAAACAAAAAGAACAAGTAAAAAGCCGAGGTAGGGAACTGCGTGACACGAACTTCAGCATGAACGACCAATTCCCTGCAGAAATTCTGAGTAGAAGGAGGGTCCTGTTCCCGATTAGGAAGAAAAATATAAACGAGGGCAGAAGAGCTGCTGTAGCTGTTGACAAACTTTACATTAATGGTCAGCTGTTTAGAGATCCAGAGGTTACTCCCTGGCTCTATTAATAATATAAATAAGGTAAGTATGATTTTCAGTTGCTAATTTTACTTAAAATGTATTAGCAAGCATATATATTCATATTACTTACCAGATATATATGTAATTTTTCAGCACAGCTCGGTTGGTGGGTTACACAGATGGTGGTGGTACACGGTGGCATGGCACTTAATATGGTAAGGGGGTTCTTTTTTATTTTTTCTTCTTTCTTTTATCTTTACGTGTTTATTATCATTTCACTTTCTTTTTTTTTGTCTCTATTTTTCTGACTCAACAATTATTAGGGGCCGAGATGGTGTAGAGGCAGGGCAGCCGGCTTGGGACCCGAGAGTCCCAGGTTCGATCCCCAGTCACTGCACATCACGTGGCGTCTTTGGGCAGCACGTCTAATCCCCAAAAATGTCCCCCGGGCGCTTTCAATAGCTGTCCACTGCACCACCTGGTGGTGGATGGGTTAAATGCAGAGACTAATTTCGCCATTGTATGGAAACATACAGTGCTGACATTGTGATGACATTATTATTATTATTATTATTATTATTATTATCACAAAGGCTTATATATCCATATACATACATACAAATACCTCATAAAGGAATACATCCATGATTTACCTTCAAAAACAGCACTTAGTTTATCTATAAATCATAAATAATCAATCATTAAGGATTATGTTATTGTCTGGGTGTTTTACTATTTTTGATATTTGTGATAATGGGTGTGGTTTAATTATATTTTCACAAGCACAAATATGGGCATCTTAAGGTTTGTCACATGGAATATTAATGGAGCCGGTAGCCAACATAAAAAAATAGAATCTTTAGCCAGATTAAAAGATTAAAGGCAGATGTTGTATTACTCCAAGAAATTCATAAATTACCGTCAACTGTGGATGAGCTAAAATCTCCTGAGTTTCCTGATGTATTCTCAGCCTGCTATAACTCAAGACAGAGAGGAGTAGCAATATTAATACATAAAAATGTGAACTTCACAATATTAGACACAGTTATAGACCCGCAAGGTAGATATATAATATTAAAATTATCCATACTCAGTCAAAAATATTGTATTGTTAGCTTATATGGGCCAAATGTGGACGATGCTGCTTTTTTTCATGATCTCTTCTCTACTCTATCAAATCACATGGATTGCTCACTGGTACTGGGAGGTGATCTTAACTTTGGTTTAGATAACAAAATAGACGGGCTGAATGCAGTAGGAGCTCAACGCAGTTGGCAATCCATAAATGTAGTTAAACAGTACATGAGTGATTATGGACTCTGCGATGCATGGCGGTCTCTTCACCCTAATAGTAAAGAGTATTCTTTTTTTTCACATGTGCATCACTCTTACTCTCGTTTGGATTATTTTATAATCAGCAACTCATTGCTGACCAACATTTCAGACACTAAGATACACCCTATTGCTGTCAGCGATCATGCATCAGTTACTTTAAATTTAGATAATAAGAAAGAAATCTCAAAAAGTATAAACTGGAGATTAAATACCTCACTGCTAATGGATGAAGAATTTATACAATACCTTAAAAATGAATGGACATCGTATTTAGAGTTTAATGACTTGCCAGGTACATCAGCGTGTACACTCTGGGAGGCTGGGAAAACAGTTATGAGAGGGAAAATAATATCCTACGCAACAAACAAAAAGAAAAAAGAAAATAAACGTATTGATGAATTAGAGAAATCTATCAAATTATTAGAAAGTTTACAAGGAAAGGAAACACAGAAAAAACTACGCAAGATAAAATTATAACTAAATGAATGTATTGACAAAAAAACAAATTCTTGGTACAAAGACTTCGCTTAGAACATTTTGAACACAGTGTAGATGAACATATGCTGATATATTCATAAATTAAACGGATTCTTTCATTTTTCTGGACTGTATAATGACGTGCATCTGATTTTAATAAAATGTGGACGTGAGACGTTAATTATCTTTGACTCACCAACGACAGTGGGTCATTTATTAACAGAATCAAGTTTAACACATCACACATTTACATTAATTGGCAAGAATTGAAAATAACAACAGCTTATTAATCAGTTTTACAGGAAGTAAACAATACAGCGATTGTTCTCACTTCCAGTAGTACAACAGGCATTACCACACGACGGTGGTTGAAAACTTTGCTTCAGACATTTCTAAAAATATCTGAATTAATTTCTACTTGATAGAAGAGTTTTAAAGATGGAAAGATGAAGTTTATCTTGAGAGAGATGTGTGAGGGAATTTGTCTGTTTTAACCAGAACAGCACGCTCCTTTGGACCAGCTTGTCCCAACGGTACACTTTGGTTGAAGATCGACTTTTTACCTTTCTGAAGATATGTCAGTTCCGGCGTAAAGTTCCACTTCGAGCCACTTTCAGCGTCTCCGTAAGAACAGCTAAACCTCGGGAGTCGTGAGATCATCCAGAACAGACTTCATAATTCCTCTGAACTTCTATCGTCCAGTTTGATTTTCTTTCAGCAGCATCCTGAATTCCAGCCTTCATGAACTCTGGAACTGCTGAGTTTCAGAACTGCAGAACTTCTTCATCTACTCCCAAACGACTGGAGCTGCAAACTCTCCACCCGACTCCAACTGGAGGTGAAACCACTTGCAGAACTCTCCATCTACAACAACTCTTCTCGACTAACTGCAACTAAACTTACTGCTTGGGTTGAACTAGAAAGTACCAACATTTAAAGGGATCTATTTCCGGTTCATTTGGGAGTTTCTGATTGGTCGATGGACCAAAACAGAGGTGTGTTTTATGATGTAAGGTGTTATGAAAAGTCAAGGAAAAAGATTAAGATTGTTTAAGAACAGACAGAAGATTGTTATGAAGAATTCAGACTTCGTGGAGTCACTTCTCCAGTATCTTGCTGTAAAAGTTAAACATGACATTTCTTTTTCAGTAAACTTGCAGTTGACCGAAACTTGAACTTTGACCAACTTACACACTTGCTCACTGAAGACAGAAAATCAGACAATGCATCATTAACCTGATTTCTTCTTTGAATGAGGATTAAATCGTTATTACTGTTTCACAGTTGATTTAAATGAGTAGTTCACTTCAACATGTAAACATTGTTTGAACTAACACAATTTGATTATCAAACATTTGTAAAATGGTAATGATAATAGAAAGTAGTCTTCTTTTACTTGATTAATTCAAGAAAGAAAGTCTCAGGATGGGTCAACCTGTATTTCTGGATTCAAATCAATGAAATGACAAGTTCTGTCCCATAAGGTCCTTAAGGTCAAGGTTTTGACATCAGGCCTAGTTCACTACAGTCCCCCCTTTGGAAATCATCGCCTGTCCATGGGGATGAATTCTAACATGAACTTACGGCTTCGAATGTCCTTGAGCTTGATGTAATCCAGCAAGGAAAACAAAATTCAAAAGTAATCCAGCAAGGAAAACAAAAGTCAAAGGTAATTCCACAATGTTCTTGGTAATTCCATTGTGTTGATGATAATTCCATAATGTTGTTGGTAATTCCATTGTAGCAATGCTTTAACCCCCTTGGAAACAGAGTCTGTAATCCATTGGAAAAAGTCATATAATCCACAACGGTAAATCCACAACGATTGGAAGTGTTGATTGATCAGCATACAGAGGGGTTCCCTTGGATTGAACTGAAGATGAGGCCACTGGATGAAGTGTGGAGACCAACGTCAGGATTGCAGGTCTCCTCCAGCGACGGTCGTCTCTGGGCGATGTCCAGTCTGTGCCGTTCTGGTTCAATGTGTCATGCAATTATGTGGTTTAAGGTGGGCTTATGAAGGGGATTTTACATAAGGCCTTAAACTATATGCACCTGGTGTGTAAGCTATTATG
>NC_056516.1:806296-808221 GCF_014905685.2 Nematolebias whitei | reverse complement strand
GGTGGTAAAATAAAATCAGAAAAGTCTCTTTTTCCTGATATATTTACTCTTATTTAATGATCTAGCAATTAAACGTGCATCATCTTTTAGCAAATGAGTAAACTTTATCTACTCTGTGAATATCTGTATCTGTATCTTTTAAAAAGTGTCTAATTTTTTATTTTGCACCTCTGTCATGAGGAATTACCAGTGAATAAAAAGTTTTTGGTAAATGCCTGCTGCATAAATACCTTAATCACTTTTTAAATGCAAGATAACAGTGATAATTCAGCTTGAGGAACGTTTATTAACTCAAAAATCCGTCTTACAGAAAATAAACATGTTTAATTTCACTCTAAATAACCTAAAAACGAAGTGAAACTGTGATATCAAGTTTCCACAGGAGGGGGCAGTGTTAGCTTTCTACCAGCAGGAGCCTATGACGACTTCCTGTGGACGTTCTGTTGACATCCTGTCGTTAGCCGCTTAGCTTAAAGTTAGCTTCGGCTAAAACTCGGTCAAATCAACATTTCTGAACGGATTTCAAGCTAAAACGTGGCGTTGTTTCAACAAGCACGACTTTTTGCATGAACATGAGTTTTTAGGGACATGTGACAAATTTTATTTAGTGATTTCAAGCACAGGAAAGCTTCGGTGCAACCAAGCTTTACAATCTGACATCAGAGGAAGTGACGCGACACGTCACTCATCCGGTCGTTAGCTGTTAGCTTAAAATTAGCATCGGCTAGCGTGGTCCAAAAACACCATTTAATGACGGATTTCAAACTGAAACGTGGCAAAGTTTCAGCGATTAGACTTCAAAGAAACGGAGCAGCAGATCAGAATGCAACTTTAAAGCGTTTTTCAACTTTAAAAAGCAGATTGAAATTCCCTATGAAAACGAGTTTCATTTCCGGGTCACGTGACTGAATCTACCAATAACAGCGCGGGGGTGGGCTTTACGACCTGACACGTCAGAGTTAGTCACGACTGACACGTCTCAGCCAATCATGGCTTTCCACTCGGCCGATTTCAACCAATCACGGATCGTTTTTCCAGCTAGCGTTTAGCATTAGCCTGAACAAGTCCGGTCAACTTTTCGTCCTTTAAACTGTCGAAATGTACCATTTTCTGTTAAAAATGTAACCAATCAACTGTCAGCTTAACGGAGGCGGCGCTCCGGTCTCAAAACGTCTTTCCAACCATTTAAAACAACTTGTTCGAACTTTTCAGAACCGAGCCGTACCAGAACAGCGTCTGGAACACAGTTTAAACAGAATAAAGCGTTTCCACAGCTCAGCAAATTCGTCACACACCACAGACGTACAATTTCAGCTTTCAAAAAGACACGTTGACTCACAATTTCAGCTTTCAAAACATCACTAGCTGCAAACATTTCTGTAAGCTTTCTCTGAGCATCGCAGCTCAACACGCTACGTTTTCTCCAAGCGTCGCAGCTGCGCTGCGTTTCACACAGCAAAATCTGCACTTTTCATGCCAACATGATAATTCAATTCTTACGCGAATACAGTCCATTTTATGAACCCGTAACGGGCCACCAGTATGTAGATGAACATATGCTGATATATTCATAAATTAAACGGATTCTTTCATTTTTCTGGACTGTATAATGACGTGCACTGATTTTAATAAAATGTGGACGTGAGACGTTAATTATCTTTGACTCACCAACGACAGTGGGTCATTTATTAACAGAATCAAGTTTAACACATCACACATTTACATTAATTGGCAAGAATTGAAAATAACAACAGCTTATTAATCAGTTTTACAGGAAGTAAACAATATAGCGATTGTTCTCACTTCCAGTAGTACAACAGGCATTACCACACGGCGGTGGTTGAAAACTTTGCTTCAGACATTTCTAAAAATATCTGAATTAATTTCTACTTGATAGAAGAGTTTTAAAGATGGAAAGATGAAGT
>NC_056516.1:801599-806196 GCF_014905685.2 Nematolebias whitei | reverse complement strand
CCTACACTAGATAGTCACTATAATAAATATTTCATAATAATGGTGTGGAGAGGATGGCTGTAAAGGGAGAAAGGAGGCCATCTATAAGAAATTAAAAAAAGAAAAAAAAAGAAAAAAAAAAAAAAATATATATATATATATATATATATATATATATATATAACACCCATTATGACATCCCCAGGAGTGGTGGACCAACAAAGATCAAAGAAGGTGTAGAATAGTGGGCGAGGTCACAAAGGACCTCAGGGTAACTTCTGACCAGCTGATGGTCTCTCTTACATTGACTAATGTTGATGTTCATGAGTCCACCATCAAGAGAACACTGAACAACAATGGTGGTCATGGCAGGGTTGAAGGAGGAAGACACTGCTCTCCAAAAAGAACATTGCTGCTTGTCTGCAGTTTGCTTAAGATCATGAGGACACGCCAGAAGACTGTTGGAAGAATGTTTTGTGGACGGATGAGACCAAAATCAAATTTCTTGGTTGAAATGAAAAGTGTTTTGTTTGGAGAATGGAAAACTGCATTCCTGCATAAGAACCTTATCCCAGCTGTGAAACATGGTGGTGGTAGTATCATGGTTTGGGTCTGTTTTGCTGCATCTGGGCCAGGACGGCTTGTCATCATTGATGGAACAAGGAATTTTGAATTATATGAGATACCTATAAAGGAAATGTTAGGACATTGTCCATGAAGTGAATCTCCGGTTCATTCTCCAGAAAGGCCAGGATTCTGCGGTTTACAGTCATCTGCAGGTCAGCGGTCACTCTTTCAGGGTTGACGAAAACCTTTAATTTCAATTAAATCAAAAGTTAAATTTAAAAAATATTTCTAAAAACAATAAAAGTTACAAAAACTAAAAGTCATAAGATTTTGACAAATGAATATTTAATTATTGTTAAAAGTTTGAGTAGTGAGATGTCCAAAACATACAGATGATACATAAAACAGGAAACAATTGAGTGAATGCTGACTTAATGCTCACACTATTCTTTGGGGCAGTTATGGCTAAGTGGTTAGAGCAGTCATCCTGGGGGTTCGATTTCACCAGCAGTCACATGCCGAAGTGTCCCTGAGCAAGACACTGAACCCCTCATTGCCTCCGATGTGTGTCCCATCGGTTTATGTGATCTAAAAGAACTGATTTCTTCTTGTACAGAATTAGTAGACTGCTGTATGAATGGGTAAATGAGGGCACAGATTGTAGTGTAAAGCACTTTGAGTAAAAGGTGATATATATCATCTTTGTATTTAGTGTCGACCCCCAAGTAAGCAGACTGAGTAATGACAGAGCCAGGCATATAAAAGGTAAATGTGCTTTATTTACAGGTGGAATAACAATGTCAGAGCTGCAAGGGAGGAGAGGACAAGGTGAGTATGGTTGTAGGTTCAGGTCTTTGAATGTTGATTTTTAGAGTAGAGAATATTTCCTTATTCTTTATTTTGTGTTTGTAGATGCGGCCCGAGAAGGAGAGGAGAGGTCTTGGGTATTGCAGGAGATCTAGGTTGAGGTGAGTGACCGTGGAGAGAGGAGCAAGTTGACCCAGTCTGAGTAGTTTGATGGTTGTAGTTGAAGGGACACTGTTGATCCACAGGTGAGCCACAGAGGAGAGATGAAGTCCTAGGAAGGACTCGAAGGAGCAGGATGTGGAAGGCCCTGAAAAGATCACAGATGGTGAACACCAGCTGCAATGAAAGGTTAGTTGGCTGTACATGAGTTATCATTTGGCAGTTGATGTTCCAGCACTGAAGAGGCACCTGGCAGGAGCTTAAATACACTGTCAGGCAGACCTCCTCAGTCAGCAGCAGATGGAGTGAGTTAGTGGTAATCAGCTGTAGAGCTGTCATTTCTAACGTGGGCCTGAAGCCCGGCCCCGCATGCGCCAAACTCGGGGCGGGCCGGGACATGATAATGTGTTGCATGGGCAGGCTGGGTCAGTGTCTGGTTTTTGATTGGGTCAGTGGATCAGCCGTGACCCAATTATATGGTAGCATGACTTGCCATAAAATCCAATTATATGACAACATGGCTTGTCATACCTTTACTAGCCGCATGCTGCCATTTCACCGTGAGCTGACCAGCCTTGAAAGAGGTAAAATAAAGTTCAGTTAAGCTTCAGATGAGCCTGTACTGCCAGGAAGCGATCCATCACCCAAATGGACGTTCATTCTGCCGCTTCACTCAAAGGACGCATGCGGCTGATGATCCAAACAGGTGAGATCCCAAAGCAGTCATGTCAGAGCGATCCATGCCTGACTAAGTCAGAATGCAAGCAGAAACAGGGTTTTAATGCTCTTTGACAGCCATGAAAGAACAAACACCCCTCAGCTCTGATTTTCTGGCCCTTTTATTCAGCCGTGCGTCACCGCGGTAAAGTTAGTTTTATGTTGGACATTGGACATTCGAGCTCTGTGGCTTCAGCGGTGTGTTCCTTTCGTTCGATCTGATGCAGGCAGTCTGATTTCAGTCAGCAACTTGAACGAGAGGAAGACACAGCTGAAGCCACGGAGCTTGAATGTCCAACGTAAAACTAACTTTATCGCGGTCTGCACATCCAACGACCGTTAATAATTATAAGAAGTCAAATCGTAATTAAAAATGTGTGTGTGTGTGGGGGGGGGGGGGGGGGGGGTTCCAGGTTCGGACCTGTAATTACTGTTAATTCGTTGGGTCGGGTGGGGTTCAGAAATGATGGCTATGGGCTGGGGCCGGGTTGGATCTAATTTTTTTGGCCCAAATGTAACTCTAATCAGCTTTGAAGAGAGTGGGTGACAGGCAAAACCCAGCAATCCCACACTATATAAGTAAAGTCCATTTAGCATAATTTGTAGATGATTGCTTTCTGAGAGTTTCATTAAAATCTCTCTTCGTGAAACTAACAGTCAGACAAACGATCACACAGATGGGTCATTCTCTGAATTCTGTGCACTTTGTGTCTTACAGGTTTACCTCAAAGATTTTCATATAATGTAAACTACAAATTTTATTTAAAAACAAGAAATGGAAATATCTATGTGTCTTTGCATTATAATACACAAATATATTTTTAAAATTATGTTTTGAAAAAAAAATTGGGTTCCTGAGTCATAGAAGTCAGCCGAATGAGCATGTCCCCACTATTTTCACTGAATATAAAACTAATAAAAATAGCAGTAACTGCAAGTTATTTCTACTAATATAAACATTTGCCGGTATGCTTTAACGTAAATAAAAGGAATATGAGAAAAATACATTAATTATTTATAAAATAGCAATTTTTAATCATGTCCCCCGTTTTTTTCAACCCTGTAACAGCATACCAATCCCCCACTTTTAAAAATAATGGTTCAGTCCAACTTCTTCAGCACCCAGGAACTGACATCACTCAAGTCTTTTCCCCCTCACACTGTAAAGACAGGTAAGTGTTAGCATTCTTTCTTACTTATATTTCATTGTTTCGGGGCGGCTGTGGCTGAGTGGTTAGAGCAGTCATCCTCCAATGCAAGAGTTGAGGGTTCAAATCCACCAGCAGTCACATGTCGAAGTGTCCCTGGGCAAGACACTGAACCCCTCATAGCCTCTGATGTGTGTCCCATCAGTGTATGAATGTGATCTAAAGCACTGATTAGTCTCATTAGAATGATTTGTTCAATTAGCTTTGTAGAGATCTAGTAGAGTGCTGTATGAATGGGTAAATGAGGACACAGATTGTAGTGTGAAGCGCTTTGAGTATAGAAAGGTGCTATATAAGTACAGTCTATTTACCATTTACCATTTATCCATATATGGTTATCGTCAAGCTCAACCTTTCAATTCATTTCAATTCAGTTTATTTATATAGCGCCAAATCACAACAAAGTTGTCTCAGGGCACTTTACAGAAACATTCACATACATAAAAGCTAATCAGTAAAGTTCTCTATCTAAGGAATCCAGCAGAAAAGTTGAATCTTGGCTTCGTTGCAGTCTCCCATCCTGAGCAAGCACAGTGGCAACAGTGTAAAGGAAAAACTCCCTTTTAAAAGGAAGAAACCTCCAGCAGAACCAGGCTCAGGACAAGCGGCCATCTGCTTTGACCGGTTGCTTTCAACACTGTTACATGCATAAAACATATTTACTATTGTTTGGGAAAAATCAAAGAACCATCTTGAAAAAAATATATTAATTTCTTGTTTTCCTCATGCCAAGTGCTGTTCCATATCCCATCTAATGTGGACTTATGGCTACTTTTAGCTGAAATCTTCAACCCCATAACATAAAAAAAAAAAAACACCGTTACAGGGTTGAAATATTGTTATGGGATTCCAGGTTGGACTGTTCTTAATCCAACCAGCCCCTTTTCTCTAAATGTTTTTACATGATCTTTTCAGACCATGCTGGGATAACCAAAAACAGATTATTTTGGCCTCTACAACAGATCAGATAAGAAAAGAAACCATCCACATTCATTCAGAGTGTTGTGAAATAAAGATTGTGTTCCCTGTTGAATCTGACTCCCACTTCTTGTTTTACTTTGAAATTGACCCACTTCCTGTTTTACTTTGAAGAGGCTCCCACAGATTGATTTCTCTGTTGAAATCTGTTCCGGTTTACATCATGTAACACGATGTCTCAC
>NC_056516.1:785567-801499 GCF_014905685.2 Nematolebias whitei | reverse complement strand
GGTAACAGCAGAGCTCGGGTGGAGAAATAAGAGAAAAAACACAACAATAGTTTAGTTAACGCTCAATTCCCATTTTTAGAGCTGTGTACTTTTTTTTAACTGCTGATAGCACAGATGACACATTCAAGCACATATAAAATTATTTTAATATTAACATTTATAGTTAAGAATGTAACTTTGTTGTGATGTCAGTTGTTATGTTGTTAAACTGAATCCAGTGAGAGATTTTGTATACAACATTCAGCCTCTGCTGTCCTTTGTTTTTCTACACATAAAACAGATCTGTTCAGTCTAAATGTGATGTTATTTTTAAACAATGTTAAATATTATATATCTAGTGTTGTTTCTTTCTTTGTTTATTTTAATGAATTAATTAAAGTCCATTTTAACTTGATTAAATGTTGTCATTCATTCAACCCTGTTACAGTGTGTTCAACACTGTTACTTGATACATTGTTATACATTTTTGATATTAATAACAAAAATAAAACAAATCTTTGTTGAACTGTATACAAAGTTTAGAGGACTAGTAGAAAACATAAAGCCTGATCTAATGTTTATATTAATGTATTTTCATGATTTATAAAGACAAAGTTCAAGTTGCCACATTCTAATTGACAGTCTAATTATTATTATTTAGAATCAAATAAAAATACTTACAATAAGTTATTTTACACGAGAGACAGGTGATTACAAAGGAACTGGAAGAATTAGTTTGATTATGTTTTAGAGTTATACTAATACAGGAATCAATTTGTCCCGTTACGGGGTTGAATTCAAAACAACCTAAGTAACAAAGAAATTCATAATAATGTTTGGGATTTCATGCACAAGGTGGGAAAACATATTTTTTCAGAGGTTCAGATAGTCCTTCAGTAGATGCAATGTTCAGAAAGACAAATTTTTGTCATATTTTTTTCAGTAATCTGAGAACCCAAAGTGCCACGAATTTAGAGAATGACCCAGATACAGACACAGGCAAAACCCTTATTGTCCGCCTTTCCCCTAGTGGCGAGCGATAATAAATATACAGCTATACTGCTTTTTTGTGAGCCTCTAAAAGAATAAAATAGTTATTTATTGACACATGGGGGCTTAAAAGGGCCCATAGACTGTTGAAGCACAGTCATATACCGCTGTCTCTGACCTAATAAACAAACAACCCCCACTTTATTTAGTCTGTTTTTGTTTACGTCTGTGTACACATCGATGGCAAGGGCATGAACAGACTTTAATCTTGAATTTCACACAGCTGAAAACTGACTTTTAAGTGGAACGGCCTGAAGGATGGAAGCAGAGCAAAGAGAAGCCCAAAGCAGAAAGAAACAGCAGCGTTTACACAAGCAGAGGGATGAATCCACGGCAGGAGTGGAGGGGAGCATACAATATTTAAAAGGTTGGAGGCTCAGCTTGCCTCGGTTACACAAACTTATTTGATCTGCAACTATTATTTCAAGGGCGTATCAAGGTAAATAATATCAGTGCAGTTGTGAGTTTTGAAGTGAGAAAAAACACGCCGACTGCCAGAACTCCCTGCAGTTATACTTAGTAGGAACTTTGTTAAACGTGTCGGAGCTCGGCAGTCAGAAGGGTGAACGTGCCTTAATGATTCGCCTCTCAACGTGACACAATTTTATCAAAATGTGAAGAGAAAAAACCCCTACATTAAACAGCAAGCGGATGGATTAGCAGGAAGCACATTTATGACTAAAACATGGATTTACACATTTATAACATGTTTAAATCCAGACTGCACAAATAAATCATGGATTGTCTTTAGCCATGTTTAGTTGTTAATAACTTGACAATAATGGAACTCATGCTTAGAAGTCCCTTTAACTTTATCAGTGTTCCATAGGGGAATAACAAACCACCTTATTTAACTGCTAAAATGTTTTCATAATGTTTCTCTAAAGGGTGCTATTTGTACAGTTACACAGTCAAAAATTAGGAGCAATATTTTGGTTTATTTAGCTTTTCATAAAATTATTTTTTTCAAAGTCATATTTTCACCATGTTATTCATACATTTATAAATGCCATAGTTCCAAACTAAATATTTAATTTACAAACTCTCTCTTTCTCTCTCTCTCTCTCTTTATCTCTCTCTCTTTCTCTCTCTTTCTTTCTTTCTCTCTCTCGCTCTCTTTCTCTCTCTCTTTCTCTTTCTCTCTCTCTCTCTCTCTCTCGCATGCGTGAGCGTTTGCGGAGCAGGTGTCCAAGTAGGTATCTCTGCAGCCAAATTCGGAAGGCGTATCTGGGCGGTCATATCTGATTGGACTATAGGAAAATGGGCGTATCTGGGCGATCATATCTGATTGGACTATATGAAAAGAGGCGTGTCTGGCCGGCCGCATCTGATAAGACGATAGAAAAATGGGCATGTCTATCTGGCAATATTTGATTGGACGATAGAAAAATAGGCGTGTCTGGCCGGCCACATCTGATTGGACGATAGAAAAAAAGGCTGAACGATAAAATGCCGTAACCACAGACACATTATGTCTAAAAACAAGGTGTTATTGGCAGATTGTGTTAACCACAGGCATATTATGTCTATGGTGTTAACCGGTTCGACATTAGCGGCGTCTCAGGTTCAACACTGGCGGCGTCTCGGTTCGACATTGCTCCAGTATACTGCCGCGGCGTCTCCATAACTTCTTTTTTCGACTCTCTTAACACAGAACTTCCGGTTACATTTCAAAATAAGAGCAACATAACTGGGTAGTGGGTAGAGCTAAATGTTAGGGTTTTTTTTTAATACCAAGCCGTAACATTAAAAAACAAATTCCATTTTGGTTGTTGAAAAATGTGAACAAAGTTACAATCGATTCATAAAGAAAGAAAAATATTAATGATACTTAAACTGGCCGATACTTAAACTGGCCTTGGGACAAAGGATGTTTCCTTTAACTTCACATTTTCTTGTTCAACCTGCAGTCACTGCAGATGAGTGATTATCAGTTTCTGTCAGATTTCTGCACCTGGAGCAGGTATTCTATTTACTGTTTAACTTCCTCAGCTGTCTCACATTTTAAAGGTCAACCCTACTCCATGTTTCAGTAGAAAACAAGCACATTTAGGAGTCAGTACATAACCAGACTTTTGGTCCTCACACCTATACCCAGTTGCTTATGCTGCATGATGAGATCAGATTTATCCATATTTTAGAAATTACATTTAGCTTAGTCGACAAAACAATACAAATGAAGACTGTCTGTCTTAAAAAAACTCTTGGTTTTGCTGTAAGCAGCCTGATTTCAAACTGACATCTTGGCCAAAGGTAAAATAAAAATATTTGTGTTCTCAGAAAAGTTGTTTCAGGACCTCCAATAAACTTATGTACACATCAAAGCACACAAGACAGATTCAGGAATTCTCTTTGTTTTCCAGATTTCACATTTGTTATTACCTTAAAACATACTCAGACAACATTTGATGCATCATTGAATTTTTTTATTGTGTTTATTGGGACATCCATTTTTAGAAGTCATCGTAGCATCTGTTGGAAACACAGAACATAGTACAGTTAGGGTGTTGCTAGTTGTTACTTAATCCTGGATTGGATTTTAAAGTTAATTTTGATATTTTTTTCACAAGGAAAAAAAAAAGTTGATTTCCTAAAGTTTAACTATAAATGAAGGAATTTGTGCATTCAGGTAATTGAAAATTAAGTAATTTCTCTAACATCCAACCCATTTTAGCCACTGAGCCATACCAAACACCCATAATCTATTCTTGAATGAATTATTGACTATTATTGACAAATTACAGACTTTTTATTGAATAAGTTATTACTCATTATTGAATCATTGACAATTTACACTCATGTTTGTGTTAACTCATGTTGCAACAAGGTCAGCAACTTTTGACTATTACTATGAACTATGTTAAACTTTGGAGGTGATTTATTTGGAAAGTCAACATCAGATGTTGGTCAACATTGTTGAGCAACATCTTTGGGTCTTCTAGAGTCAGTCTGAAGTGAGAGTGGTCCCTGACATGGCAGAAAGACATAGCTATAATTAACAGCTTTTATTTATTTATTTTTCAGCTAATAACAACTTTTATTTATTTGTTTTTCATATTTTTCAGTTATACACAGCTTTTAAATATTCATTTTTCAAGTATTAAGAACTTTTATTTTCAGCTTTTATTTTGAAAAGCAACACCCAGTTGTGGTAAACGTGCACAGTGAGAGCTGCTGGAGCCGAGTGGAGGCTCACTTTACCTCAGTGTGTTACGACAACAACGAGAGAATGGTCGAAACTATCGTGACCTACAATAAACGTACTTCAATAAAATGCATAAGTGAAAACATAACATACTTTATAAGTACAATAAATCATATTTCTTTGTCAAACATCGCAAAGAAACGTTACCTCATCAATGACTCGTGACTTTGAGGGTTACCCACAACCAATCAGTGTTCACCGCCGACAAACGCCTATTAAATACTGTTAGCCAATCAGTGTTCGCCGCCCATAAACGCCTATTCGCCAGAAACGCCCACTTTTGGTCTGCAGAGAACCCCTTCTCCAGGTGTCAGGTCCGACGTGAGAATGACTCGTGTGAGTGTTAAACTTTTGTCTTTTTCTCTATTCTTTTCAAACTGTTTTCTTTTTCTGACCTGGCTCAGTCCGGTGTCATGGACCACCGAGCAGGTGGCGCTGGGCTTGATAAGCTCACGCGCCACCATGGTGTCAAACTTTGTTTGAACATGAACTGCTCTGTTGAGGACTGTGTGTTAGCGGTTGGAGAACTGGTTGGATGTGACAGTGTCAAGTCTGCATCTCGGATGAACAATGGAGTTGTGATCTTCTTAAACAGTGTAGACAAAGTCAACAAGGTTGTTGAAAAAGGTGTGGTGGTTCGTGACACTTTTGTTCAGGTGGTTCCGCTGGTCAATCCAGCAAAGAAGGTTATTCTGTCCCAGGTCCCCCCGTTTGTCAGTAATGATGTTTTGTCCAAAGAACTGGGGAGACATGGTCAGCTCATGTCTCCAATTAAACTGATTCCTCTGGGCTGCAAGTCTCCGCAGCTAAAGCATGTTGTGTCTTTTAGGAGGCAGGTCTATATGATTTTAAAGAACAGCAACCAGGAGTTTAATATGGCTGGCTTTTCATTTTAAAATTGATGGTTTTGATTATACAGTTTATGCATTATCTGAAAAGATGAAGTGTTTTGGGTGTGGCTCTGAGGGACATGTTGTTCGTGCCTGCCCAGAAAAACTACCGGAAGCAAACGGTGGGGCTGCAGCCAGTGCAACAGGTGATGCCCCGGTTCAGGACTCGGGTAATACTGATGCACAGAGCACTGACACACAGACACTGGACTTAAATCTAAATAATCCAGCCTCTGTGGACTCTGTTACTGAAACACAAAATGTGTCAGACCCCCCAGAGGCTGCAGAGCCTCAAAACTCTCCCTCTGCTGCTGGGTCTGGACAGGAGCAGGTGTTTCTAGAACCGGCTCCAGAAGTCAAAAACGTCACTGGAGTAATTGTAGACAACGAGCACGTGCCTGTTGATGAGCCTTGTACAAAGAATAAAAAACGAAAGCCTTCAAATGCTGGAGGTGTTTCAGCTAAACTAACTAAAGTTCCATCTCTGGTCTCTGGTAGTGAAGCTGAATCGGATTCTGACGTCGAGTCTCTGATTTCCTCTCAGCCTGGTCCCTCCGGTAAAAATTTGATCCCATTTTTTAGTATTAACATTTTTTTGAAAGACACCAAAGTATTTAGAAATGTTAAGATTGAAGACTTCTTTCCTGATCTACAGCTTTTTATTGATTCAGCTAAATATTTTCAGAGGAACACTGATGGTGCGAGCCAGGATTGTTTTAATGACCAGGAGATTTACAGGTTAAGGAAACTGGTTCTGAAAGCAAGACGACAAATTGTTGATGACTGAATTATGTTTTATCATCCTTTTGTCTGTTTTAGTTTTGGTTCAACTACCCTCCAACATCATGGGAGAAGTTAGGATAGGAAGTCTGAATATAAATGGAGGCAGAGATAAATGTAAAAGAGCTGCTTTGTTCAGACTGTGCTGTCTTAAAAACCTAGATGTTGTTTTTTTACAAGAAACCCACAGCACTGCTGATGATGAGGCAGACTGGAAAAGAGAATGGGGTGGTAATATTATCCTGAGTCACAAAAACAGCACCAGCTGTGGAGTGGCAGTTTGTTTCTCCAAAAGCTTCACTCCCCTCACCTTTAAGAGTGAAGAAATTATTAAAGGTCGACTATTGAAAGTTGTTGTGGAGCATGAAAATGTGACCATGGTGTTTATTAATATTTATGCTCCAGCCAATGGCAAAGAGAGGCTGATTTTTCTAGATACCTTGTTTAATGTTCTTAAAGACTGTGGTTGCAAGCAGTACCTGTTCTTGGGTGGGGATTGGAACTGCACTGTGAACAGCAGATATGACAGAAACCACTTGGAACCTCACTCTGCATCATCTACTCGATTGTTTCACCTGTTGGAGACCTACGAACTGGGTGATGTGTGGAGACACTTCAATGACAAACAAAAACAGTATGTACACATGGATGCACTGCAAAGACAATCTTATGTCAATGGCCAGACTCGACCGTTTTTATTGTTTTAAGCATCATTTTAATGTTGTTAGGAATTGCTCTACAAGCCCTGTAGGTTTCTCAGACCATTCTCTTGTTGTTGCCTACATCTTTATAAAGCCTGTCAAAGTCAGTAGTGCTTACTGGCATTTCAACACAGCTTTGCTTGAGGATCAGCATTTTAAGGTTACTTTTAAGTGTTTCTGGAAAAAATCATCAGTGCTCCAAAAATAACTTTACATCATTGCAGCAATGGTGGGAGGTTGGCAAGGTCAATATCCGGCTTTTATGTCAGCAGTATACGCAAAATGTTACTAAAACCCTTAAGTCATCTATAAATATTTTAGAATCTGAGATTCAAAATCTGTAGCAACAGTTTGAGGCCACAGGCGATCAGCACTATGTAGGTTTAATCAAGGACTAAAAATTTTGCATTGTCCAGTTTGCTTGGGGCGGCGGCACAGGGAGCTCTGGTTAGGTCCCGCTTCTATCAGGTTGCAATGATGGATGTCCCCTCATCCTTTTTTTTTGGTCTAGAATGTAAAAATGGGCAAAAGAAAATTATACACTCCTTAAAATCCGACACGGGTGAGATACTGACTGATTTTGATACTATTCGGAAACATGCTGTCAGTTTCTATAGGCAGTTATATAACACTGAATATCAAGAACACCCAGCTGTGGCCCACAGTTTTTATCAAGATATTCCTCAAGTTAAAAAGGAAACTAATGATGCACTGTCAGTGGAACTTTCACTCGCTGAGCTTCAAGATGCCCTACAGAGCATGCAAAGTGGTAAAGCTCCTGGCATTGATGGGCTCCCAGTCGATTTTTATAAATCTCTTTGGCCAGTGATTGGGGAAGACCTGCTGGCAGTACTCAGCGACAGTCTTAGCCGCAAATGCTTGTCACTGAGCTGTAGGAGAGCAGTTCTCACCCTACTGCCAAAAAAAGGTGATCTGCTATTGATAAAAAAACTGGAGACCAGTGTCATTGTTATACTCAGATTATAAGATCCTATCTAAAGTTCTTGCCAACAGACTAAGGAAGGCAATGGAAGAGGTCATTCATCCTGACCAAACTTATTGTGTACCTGGTAGCCTCATTACTGACAACGTAATCTTGCTCAGAGATCTTTTAGAGATCTGTAAATTTCATGGTCTAACTGCAGGTATCCTGTCACTTGATCAGGAAAAAGCCTTTGATCGAGTTGAACATCAATATTTATGGAACACTCTACTTGCTTTTGGTTTTTCCCCTGGTTTTGTGGAACACATCAAGGTTCTATATGATAATATTGAGAGTGTACTCAAGGTCAATGGTGGCTTGTGTGCTCCTTTTCAGGTACTAAGAGGCATCAGACAGGGCTGCGCTTTATCGGGTATGCTGTACTCCCTGGCCATTGAGCCCTTGTTACATAGATTGAGAACTGACCTTAAAGGACTATGTTTACCAGGATGTGTGTCTCCTGTAAAGTTGTCAGCCTATGCTGATGATTTGGTTGTTTTTGTTGATAATCAGAAGGACATTGATTTGTTAACAGCAGCCATTGAGCTTTTCTCTTTGATTTCTTCAGCTAAAGTGAACTGGGAAAAGAGTGAGGCTTTTAGCATTGGAGATTTGGAAAAGAAACTTAAGTTACCAACAGGGTTGTTTTGGAAAATTGGAGAAATAAAATACTTGGGTGTTTTTTTAGGTGATGAAAAAACTTTACTGAAAAACTGGGAGAATGTGCTGGAAAAAATCAAGGGTCGTCTCGCAAAGTGGAAGTGGATTAAAAACAAGTTGTCTTATAGAGGTCGGACTCTTTTATCATCAATAATCTGATTTCCTCCACTCTATGGCACCGCCTGTCTGTTATTGACCCCCCACCGGATCTACTATCCAGGATTCAAACTGTGCTTGTAAACTTTTTTTGGGACCATTTGCACTGGGTCCCTCAGAGCACCCTGTACCTGTCAAAGGACATTGGAGGACAAGGCTTGATTCACCTGGCCAGTAGAGGAGTGGCGTTTCGACTAATGTTTATCCAAAGGTTTCTCTGTGGACCTACAAACTTGTTGTGGCGACCATTAGCCTGCTCCATCCTAAACCGACTTGGCGGGCTGGGACTCAACAAGACACTGTTCTTAATGGACTTGAAATGCCTTGACACCAGCACTCTACCGAGTTTCTACAAGAGCTTGTTTAAGGCCTGGAACTTGTTAAAAATTGAGAGACCAGCACACTCAGACTCTCTTCACTGGTTGCTTCAGGAACCAGTCATCTTTGGGACTCGTTTTAACAACTGCCAAATGGGAACCACGCTTGTCAAGAAGTTCCGCGAATCTGGAGTGGTGACTTTGGGGCAGGTGTTGACGTATGCAGGTTCAACCCTTGACAATGCTGCTGCTCTGGCCTGCCAGGTGGGGGTGAAGTCTTTTCGGGTGGTGTCTTTGCTGCTCATGGATTGGAAGGCAGTCTTGTCGGACGCTGAACACGACATGCTGTATCAGTTTTCAAGCAATAATGTACTTCCTGACGCGACTGATGATTTTCCAACTGTAAACATTCTTCCAGTTTTTAATGTTCTTAGCAGATCTTTATTACAGGGTGGGATGGTTGGATCAATCTGTAAAGCTACTGGCAAACAAATGTACAGAATGTTTGTTCACATATTGCATAGAGACAAGCTCAATGCTAGAGCTGACACTGTTTGGAAGTCTCACCTTGGTCTCAGTGATGATGTTGGACCTGAATGGAGGGCACTCTACAAGCCACCACTGGCAAAAAAAGTGGCAGATTTGCAATGGAGAGTTCTACAGGGAGCCATTGCTGTAAACTCGTTTGTCTCTGTTATTAATCCCACAGTAAGTCCAGAGTGTCCCTTTTGCCTACAGAGAGAAACTGTCTTTCACTGTTTTATGCTTTGTTGTCGTTTAGTTCCTCTCTTTATTTTTCTGAGAGGTTTCTTTACATTGTGTCAAGAAACCTTTTCTATGCAAATGTTCATTCTTGGTTACAGATATTCAAACAAGTATAAAGACAAATGCCAGCTGTTTAACTTCATCGTGGCGGCAGCAAAAATGGCCATTTATGTCAGCCGAAAAAACAAAATTGAGCAGTCTAGCAATGTTGATGTTGTCCTTCTACTAAAGAGGATGCTCAGGGCCCGTTTACAAATAGATTTTGATTATTATTTAAGAAAAAACGACCTTGGTACGTTTTCAAATGTATGGGCTTTTAAAAAAGTTTTATGCAAAGTCTCAAACGGTGAACTCTCCTTTGGAACTGTACTGGATGTATAGCTACTTTGCTGGTTCTTAATTTGAATGTTGTTGCTTTTTTTAATTTCTTTTTAACCATAGGATGGTTTTTTAATGGCATCTGCATTGTTTGCAGTGTGTTTTTTTTCTCCTCTAGATTTTGTATTATGAGTGGTCCTTCATAATAAAGGTTTTCTAAAAATCTCTCTCTCTCTCTCTCTCTCTCTCTCTCTCTCTCTCTCTCTCTCTCTCTCTCTCTCTCTCTCTCTGGTGAGAGGAAGGTGTGTGTGGAGGAGCTGAGGAAGAGAGATCTTAAGAATTATTGCATATTCTAAATCTTTAACTTTTCATTATCACTGTTTTCACTGGGTTTCATGTTATTTGTTTAAATTGTTATTTTGTGTTAGTTTCGCCACGTTTTAAGGTTTTTCTTTTTTGGTTTGGGTGTGGCCGTCAGGTGCACCTGGCTGGCCGGCGCCTAGACGCCATGGTGGTAGGAAGCACGGGGAACTTCTCCACGCTGACACGGAAGAACGGCATCAAGGTGGGTGCCGGTTCTTCGTGCAGCGTGGAGGAAGTTTGTTTGGCGGTGGGGGAGGTGGTTGGACACGGGTCCATTAAATCTGCAGCTCGCATGAACGGGGCTGTAGTGATTTTTGTCGACACCGAGGAGAAAGCTCGGCAGCTGGTCGAGGCTGGCATATCAGTGGGAGACTTGTTTTTACAGGTGTCACCACTGATGCTGCCAGCCACGAAGATCACCTTGTCTAATGTCCCCCCGTTTATTAGTGACGAGTTCCTAATCAAGGAGTTGTCCAGACATGGGAAGGTGGTGTCCCCGATCAAGAAAATCTTGACGGGGTGTAAATCCCCCCTTCTCAAGCACGTTGTCTCTCACAGGAGACAACTGTTTATGATTCTTAATAAACGGGGGGAAGAATTCAACGTTAGGTTTCATGTAAAGCTTGACGATTTTGAATACCTCTTATTCGCGACTTCTGCAAATATGAAGTGTTTTGGATGTGGACAGGAGGGGCACGTGATAAAAATGTGTCCAAACAGAGCCGGGCCGGTTCCGCCCGCTGCTGCTGCGGGGAGGTCCGCGGCTGCTGCGGGGGGTTCCGCGGCTGCCGCTGGTTCCCCTCCCGCTGCTGCTGCGGGGGGTTCCGCGACTGCCGCTGGTCCCCCTCCCGCTGCTGCTGCGGGGGGTTCCGCGGCTGCCGCTGGTCCCGCTGCTGCTGCAGGGGGTTCCGCGGCTGCCGCTGGTCCCCCTCCCGCCGCTGCTGCGGGGGGGTTCGCGGCGCCCGCTGACAAGGTCTGTAATAGTGACGAGTTGCCAGCTGTGGGTGGGGGCACGGGTGTGTGTGGGGATGAGGGCGGCATCACGGAGATGTGTGGTGGTGGTGGAGAGAACGGAGTTGTTGTGGAGGGTGGAAAGGAGGCTCGGGGGGAGGTGGGGGTGAACAACGGAGAACGAGAAATGCAGGAGGGCGATGAGGAGTTAGTGTGTGGTGATCGGGAGGAGAAAGTGGAGGTGGATGGAGAAATAAAAGGTGCAGGACAGAAAAGTGAGAGGTCAGGAGCTGGTGTGGAGGGGGAAGCAGGGGCTGTTATAGAGGATATGGAGTTGGGGGCCCCAACCCAGGTGAAGAGACGAGGCAAAAGAAAAAATACAGACGCTGCAGCACATGCCAGCAAACAGCTCAGCAAAATAGCTGCAGAGGAGAAAGAGGGATCAGACAGCGACAGTGAGGGCTGGGGTTCTGATTTCAGGGAGTCCTCCCGTGCCTCACAAGCTGACAAAAGTGAACCAAGATACCCTGCGGAATTATTCCTCACCTTCCTACAACAAACCAAAGGGCTGAGAGGAGTCAAAATAGAAAGCCACTTCCCAAGCTTAAGGACTTTCTGCTCCTCAGCCAGGCATCACATCAGGCACAAACAGGAATCAGGCCTCACTGACCAACAAGTTTACAGACTGAAGAAATTAATGAGCACAGCACGTAAACACTTCTGAACAATGACATACACACACGTTTTAATAATTTTTATAGTTTTATGGTACACGCTTCTTAACTTTTTACCCATGGATACTTTTAAAATAGCATCTTTAAACACAAACGGGGCAAGAGAAGTTTTGAAACGTGAATTTATTTATCAGACCATAAACTATAAAAAGATCGATGTACTCTTCCTTCAAGAGACACATAGTGATGCACTAAATGAAGCAGAATGGCGCAGGGAGTGGAAAGGAGAGGCCATTTTAAGCCACGGCACGTCTAAGAGTGCAGGCGTGGGAATCCTTTTTACAAAGTCCTTCACTCCCAGCCACATAGAGACACGACACATTGTTCAAGGTAGATGTCTTTTAGTCAAAGCTTGTTTTGATCATTTTAATGTAGTTTTTATCAACATTTACGCTCCCACCACCAATGCAGAGAAAAAACGTTTTTTAGAAGAAATTGGGGAGAGGTTGGGAGATTGTGGGACTGAGGACTATGTTTTTATAGGTGGGGATTTTAACTGCACCGAAGACGAATCTCTGGACCGCAACCATGCAGAGCCTCATCCGGCAGCCCAGCGTGTCCTGAGACAGCTGATCGCGTCTCACGGCCTGGTGGACGTATGGAGGAGGATGCACGCAGGCTCCAGGCAGTACACGTGGTCCCACCTTAAAGAAAATCGCATTTCGCTGGCTCGCCTCGACCGCTTTTATTGTTTTAAACATCATTTTAACGTGTTTAAAGCTTGTCAGATCTTACCAGTAGCTTTTACAGACCACTCGCTGATTTTAGGTAGTGTTTTTATCAGAAACATTTTACCTAGGAGCGCCAACTGGCATTTTAACTCAGTTTTAACTTATGACCGTAGTTTTAAGGAGATTCTGAGTTATTTTATGACGGGTTTTAGACAGAGGAAGAGAAATTTTACGTGTTTGCAACAATGGTGGGACCACGGTAAAGTTGAAATAAAACTGCTGTGTCAGCAGCACACTCTCAACGTCACTCGCAACATCACCAGATCTATCAAGGATCTGGAGATTGATATAGTGGAGCTAGTACAACTCAGTGAATCCACAGGAAACCGAGAGCACTTTGAAGCTCTCAAAGCAAAAAGGTTAGCCTTAACCAACCTGCTGGACGCGAAGGTCCAGGGCGTGTTGGTCAGGTCCCGGATGCAGACCATCACAGAAATGGATGCTCCCTCTAGCTTTTTCTTTGGCTTGGAGAGGAAAAACGGGCAGAGAAAAGAGATCCACTCTCTGCTATCGGACACCGGGCAGCAGCTGAGTGAGCCAGGCCAGATCAGGAGGAGGGCCATGGAGTTCTACTCCTCGTTATTCCAAAGCGAATACGAGAGAGAGGACGAACTGTTCGGAGAGTTCTGCAGTGAGCTACCCCAGGTCTCTGAGGAGACCAACGCCCATCTGGGGCGCCCCCTGGGACTTCACGAGCTCCGCACGGCCCTCCAAAGCATGCAAGGCCAGAAGGCACCCGGTATAGATGGACTCACTGTAGAGTTTTACAAAGCCTACTGGGACATCCTGGCAGAGGATCTACTGGGTGTCTTCAACGAAAGCCTGAACGCCGGCTCACTCCCGCTGTCGTGCCGCAGAGCGGTCATCGCTCTCCTGCCCAAAAAAGGGAACCTACAGGACCTGAAGAACTTGCGCCCGGTGTCCCTGCTCTGCACCGACTATAAAATCCTCTCCAAGGTCTTGGCTACCAGAATGAGAGAAGCTATGGAGCAGGTCATCCACCGGGACCAAACCTATTGCGTCCCCAGCAGGTCCATGGTAGATAACATCTACCTGATTCGAGACGTTTTGGAAGTCTCCAGTTCATTAGGCCTGAACACAGCCTTGGTCTCACTTGACCAAGAAAAAGCTTTTGACCGCGTCGAGCACGGCTTTCTCTGGGAAACTATGGGGAAGTTCGGGTTCGGCGCTGGTTTTATAGCTAAGATCCAGGTGCTGTACAGTGGTGTTGAGAGTGTGCTGAAGATCAACGGTAGCTTGTGTGCTCCTTTTAAGGTGTGTAGAGGCGTTCGGCAGGGCTTCGCGCTCTCAGGGATGCTCTACGCACTCTCCCTGGAACCCCTCCTCCGAAAGATTCGAGCAAAGGTCCGTGGTTTTATTACACCCGGTTTTAACAACAGAGTGGTTTTATCCGCCTACGCTGACGACGTTGTTGTTTTTATCAAAAACCAGAAGGACGTAGACATTTTAAAAAAAGTTACCGAAAGTTTCTCCACCCTGTCCGCTGCGAGGGTGAACTGGGGAAAGAGCACAGCCCTCGCCGTGGGTGAGTGGCCTGAAGGACTCCCGGTTCTCCCTCAAAGCCTCCAGTGGAGGAGAGACAGGTTTAAATATCTCGGTGTCTACCTGGGAGATAACGATGCGATCAGGAAAAACTGGGTAAACGTTAAAGAAAAGTTCGAGGAGAAAATACAAAAATGGAAATGGCTGCACTCCCAGATGTCCTACAGAGGCAGAGTGCTAGTTTTGAACAACCTGGTTGCATCGCAGTTGTGGCACAAACTGGCCGTTTTAGACCCACCTCCAGACCTGTTGAAACAACTACAGTCTGAGATGGTGGAGTTTTTCTGGAAAGGTCGGCATTGGGTGCCACAGTCGGTTTTGTTTTTACCAAGAGAGGAGGGGGGACAGGGCCTTGTCCATTTGGCCAGCAGGACGGCCACTTTTAGAATGCAGTTCCTCCAAAAATACCTGGCAGGACCTGCTGATACAGTGTTGAGAGACGTGGCCAGCTGCATCCTCAGAAGAGTGAGCGGGTTGGGGCTGGATGCGGCTCTGTTTCTAACTAATGTTGACCGTTTACAGCTAACGGGGCTACCCAAGTTCTATCAGAGTGTTTTTAAATTATGTTCCCCTTTTAAATTCGACAGAACAAAAACGAATAATTCTCTGCATTGGCTTTTAGAAGAACCGTTAGTCTGTGGAGCGAGACTGGACGTCTCTGACAGCACAGTGCCAGGGCTGCCGACGGTGCTTTGCAGGTCTGGGACGGTGACCCTGAGGCGCCTGGTGGAGACGGCCGGACCAGACGTCTCCGGCGTACAGAAAGTGGCCTCGTTGCTCGGGGTCCGGTCTGCCAGACTGGTGCGCCGCTTCATGGACCTGTTGAGAGAGAGGTTGGCTGCTGGAGAGAGACACCTCCTGCAGCTGTGGTCCGCGGAAGGTCGCCCGCCTGATCCGACGAACCCGTTTCCAGACACCCACCTGGTTCCTAACCTCGGGGACAGCAGCGGTCCCCTTCTTCGTGACACAGGCCCAAAGGTGGACTTATGCAGATCGGGGCAAAAAGTACTCTACAGAACCTACGTGAAAGTGCTGAATAAGAGGACTCTGCACAACAGAGACGTTTGTGTCTGGGACAACAAATTCGGAGAGCAGAAGCCCCAGTGGAGGACACTCTACAAACCTCCGATTAAAAAACGGACTGGTGACCTTCAATGGAGGGTCCTTCATGGCGCCATTGCTACAAACTCTTTTTTATCTGTCATCAGTCCCGGGGTTTTAAACGAGTGTCCTTTTTGCAGTTTGCCAGAGAATGTTTTTCACGTTTTTATGGATTGTGTTCGACTAACAGTTTTTTTTAGCCTCTTAACAAAGATTTTTAACCTTTTTGACACAGTTTTTACCCAATCTGTTTTTATCAACGGTGTATTTTACAGCAGGGCCACTAAAGGCAAGTCCCAAATTTTAATTTTTTTAATCGCCGAGGCAAAGATGGCAATATATTTGTCTCGCAGGGACAGACTGCAGGATGGACCTCACCTCGATGCTGTGTCTCTGTGGAGGTGCAACGTCAGGGCCAGGTTGGCCTTGGAGTTTCACTTCCACAGGGACACTGGGGATTTAGAAAGGTTTTTGAAACTGTGGGGATTTAAAAATGTTTTATGCACCATCTCTGATCAGAAGGAACTGACAGTCAACAAGCTTTTAATGTAAACGCTCTATTTTAAGCTTGTCCTGATCATTTTTTTTTACTAGTGTTTTTAAAACTGTTTTTTTGATAACTGTGTAAATAAAGTTTTGTTAAAAATCAAAAAATCTCTCTCTCTCTCTCTCTCTCTCTCTCTCTC
>NC_056516.1:771767-785467 GCF_014905685.2 Nematolebias whitei | reverse complement strand
CCCTTTCCAAAAAAATTGTATATCATGGAAAAGTTATTTAATTTCCATAATTCCATTCAAAAAGTTAATAGATAATAGATTCAGGACCTACATTTTAAACAATTTCAAGTATTTATTTGTTTATTTTTACAT
The DNA here is from genome assembly GCF_014905685.2 of Nematolebias whitei. Lineage (NCBI taxonomy): Eukaryota > Metazoa > Chordata > Actinopteri > Cyprinodontiformes > Rivulidae > Nematolebias > Nematolebias whitei. Next base: position 785,335 of record NC_056516.1, on the reverse strand, counting down.
AATTTAAGCTTCCTGCTCATAAAACCCACGAAAACAGGATTTCAAAAAATTAGAATACTGTGAACCTACCTACCATTCTGTGTTCGCCTGTCTCTCCTTCCTGTCCTCTCAAACCAACCGGTCAAAGCAGATGGCTGCTTGTCCTGAGCCTGGTTCTGCTGGAGGTTTCTTCCTTTTAAAAGGGAGTTTTTCTTTCCACTGTTGCCACTGTGCTTGCTCAGGATGGGAGACTGCAACCAAGCCAAGATTCAACTTGTCTGCTGGATTCCTTAGATAGAGAACTTTACTAATTGGCTTTTATGTATGTGAATGTTTCTGTAAAGTGCCCTGAGACAACTTTGTTGTGATTTGGCGCTATATAAATAAACTGAATTGAATTGAACTGTGAAGACATCAGCCCAAATTTTGCAGGGCATGAATGTTTTAAACTGAGTGTGACACTAATCATCTACTAAACTCAAAGCACCTGCACAGGTTTCCCCAGGTGTCATTAAACTGCTTTAGTTTGGTTCAGTTGTCTCAGTTCAGTTCAATATGGGGAAGACTGCAGACATAACAACTGGCCAGAAGACCATCATTGATACCCTCCATAGGATGGGTAAGCCACAAACGTTCATAACTAAGGAGGCTGGCTGTTCACAGAGTGCTGTGTCCAAGCCTATCAGTGAAGTCTATTAGAAGGGCAAAATGTGGCAGGAGAAGATGCACCAGCAAAAGAGATGACTGTGGGCTTCAGCAGATTATCAAACAGAGAAGATTCTAGAATCTGGCAAAGATCCAGAAAGAGTAGAATGAGGTGGGAGTCACAGCTAAAAACCACCACATTCAGATGCATCCAGGAGATCGGCTACAACTGTCGAGTTCCTCGGTCCTCTTTTCCGATGAAAGTAAAGTGTGTCTTTCATTCAGAAATCAAGGTCTAACGGTTTGGAGTCTACCAACAGTCTACCAGAATGTTTTAGAGGACTTCATGATTCCTTCAGCTGAGGATCTGTATTGAGATGCAGATTTCATCTTCCAGCAGGACCTGGCCCCTGCTCATGCCACCAGAAGCACCAAAACTTGGTTTGATGCCCATGCCACAGTGCTTGACTGGCCAGCCAACTGGCCGGACCTAAACCCCATTAAGAATCTATGGGGTATTCTCAAGAGGAAAGTGAGGGGCACCAGACCCAACAGTAAAGAAGAGCAGATAGCGAGAGTCAGCCGGTCTGAGCCGTTGTGCGTCTGATTCTGCAGCCTGCATGCATGTGGAGCAGATGTTTTTATAGTAAACATTTACTTTGCAATGTCCATGTGTAATTTTGCTATTTTCATCCAAACTAAAGCAGTTTTGTCGAACAAGGTGAGAGATAGAATTCCACAGCAAGTCCAGGTGGGAATGAAGCATCTTTTCCAGGATGAGTGAAGGTAAATGATTACGGAGGCTCTCGGAGCCTCTACGGAGCCAGTTCGAAATCAAAGTATAGGGATAGAGGTTAAATGAAATAAACTATTCTGAGATGAATATATTATTTTATGATCTGATAAATATGGGATTAAAAGTTGTATTTACTGTATATTTTAATGAGGCAGATTTTTCCCCTCAGGAACACAAGAGTGGAATAAATCTACTGTGAGATTGTGAGAGCATTTAAAAAAAATCTGACAAAAAGGTAGAAGGATTTATAGGTTTTTTGGGGAGAGTGGAAATCATGTTTATTGACTGCACCAAAATAATTTAATGAATAAAAACACAGACAAAAATAAATGTGTTATTGATTTTTCCTCATGTCTTTCAAGAGTTAATATTCTTTGCTCCTCCTCTGTAAAACATGGACAATAATGTCATTGCCAGTGCCAAAAGTGTCTGTGTGAGTGTTTGCTTATTTGGTCTGTTAGCAAACTATCTCGTGAACCACTAGATTAGTTTCAGTGTCACACAGAAAGTAACCACTGAATGTATTTTGACAACTGATTAACCTTTGGTATCAGCATAATTCAAGATGGCCTCCACAGGTAATCAAAAATGTCTGTCCCTCAGTCAGTTTTACAGATACTGAGCTAAGCTTCAGCGTGTTTCATTTTTGAAAGTAATCTCAAACACATACACATTTCTTTAGGTTTTAATTTAAATATTTGACATGCAAGGCAGATTCCATGATTCCACCCCATAATGTTGCTTTCTTTCCATTTTTTTTCTCTGAGCTTTGAAAGAAAGAAAGATCCCAGAAAGGTAAGGAACTGTTTAATGAATAAAACATGAGCAGCACAGATAGCTGTGGTTGTGCTCATGCCATCGATTGGCTAAGTTGACTTGAAGTCCTATAACGATCAATGCTTCGCAGCCACTTAGGAGGCGACGCGCTGACCCTCAGTCATGTCAGAGCCCACTTTCAGAGGAGACATGGGAACAGCGCCATATTGATTAGGGTCTTTTAATCTCAGGCAGATTAAGAACTTTCAGGTTAATTACACAACAAAAGAAGATGGCTGCTTTTGGATCTTCAGCATGGTTATGAAGAACAGCAAAGACAGAAACTGTCACTGAATTAATACTCTTTTTATTTTTTGTCCTGAACAATCAAAGTTAACCATATTCATTTATTAAGATGAGGTAAAATAAGCCTACAGTTGAACTATCTGAAACTTTACAACAGTCTGTAATAATTTTGAAGTTAATAGAATTATATTTTACTCTATACAACAACCAAATACAAAGATTTCATTTTTAGGTGCCAACCAAAACGTACAATTCTGTAATTTCACTTAATAAATAACATATAACATGCTGTTCTGAAAAATAAAACCAATAAAATGAAAACATGTAATAAAAGCACCTTGTATTTAGAAAACCATACACATATGTTTGTTGGTGTTTGGAGTACAAAAAAAACCTAACTCAAATCAGAATTCTTATTTTATTCTGTACAGCCTTGACTGCTTAACTTCAGTTAAACAAACAAATGAAAATTTTATCTGGAAGTCAAAAAGTAATTGAAAAGCTAGTCTAAATGTATCTGGTTTATTTAATTCAATTCAATTCAGTTCACTTATATAGCACCAAATCACAACAAAGTTGTCTCAGGGCACTTTACAGGAACATTCACATACATAAAAGCCAATTATTAAAGTTCTCTATCTAAGGAATCCAGCAGAAAAGTTGAATCTTGGCTTCGTTGCAGTCTCCCATCCTGAGCAAGCACAGTGGCAACAATGGAAACAAAACACTCCCTTTTTAAAAGGAAGAAACCTCCAGCAGAACCAGGCTCAGGACAAGCGGCCATCTGCTTTGACCGGCTGGTTTTTATAGGTGCATCATTGAGAGCCTGTTGACAGGCTGCATCACAGGGTGGTATGGGAACTGCACCAGTCAGAAAGCACTACAGAGGGTGGTGCAAACAGCAGAGGACATCACTGGTAGCAGTCTCCACACCATCCAGGACATCTACCATAGCCGATGTCTGCGTAAAGCACACAGCATCATTAAGGACAACACCCACCCAGCACAAGGACTCTTCCGTCTACTACCTTCAGGCAGACAATATAGGAGTCTCCCATCTTGCACAAAAAGACTCAAAGCCAGTTATTATCCACAAGCTGTCTGATAACTAAGCTCTTAGTAATACTGAACAATTGACAATAACATTGCACCAAGCCACATCTGTTGGAGTCAGCCTCCCCACCATCACAGACATCTACTCCTCCAGATGCAGGAAGAGGGCCACCTGCATCATGAAGGACCCCACTCACCCAGAACACACACTTTTTGCCCCGCTCCTCTCAGGAAGGAGGTTAAGGAGCATTAAGTGTAGAACCACTAGACTGAAGAACAGCTTCTACCCTGAGGCTGTTAGACTCATAAATATCTAACAAGGATAATCACTGTGAAAAATCACATCATGTTGCTGCTCATCTGCTTCATGTTGCTGCTGATCTGTTTCATGTTGCTGTGTTCATTCGTGCTCATCTGCTCACACAGATTCATGTCCGTGCTGCTGTTCGGCAGATTGTGTTTATTGTTTTTATGCTATTAGTGATTAACTTATTTTTAGCTGATGTTTTTCTTAGTTATATCTTAGATATTATTACTGTTTTTCTTTTTACATTTTATTGTTGGATGTAACTAGGACCCTGTGTACACAATTTCATTCCACCACATGTACCACATGTGGTGCGAATGACAAATAAAGAAACTCTGACTCTGAAATACAGTATAAACACATATACACATACATACTATAAAGGCTAAAAATGGTCAACAAAGAGGTCCATTTACTAGCACAATGTGGTTAGGTGGTAGCTCGCCATCAATTGTAGAACGTTGTTAGTGGCGGTGACAATAAAACCTGACCTAAAAGGTCAAAAACATAAATTAAATACATAGTCAAATAAATTAAACTAGCTTTAGCTTAAATGGTTTGTAACCAATATAAAAAACAAACGTGTATTCAATAAATGCTATATTTCATAAACATTTGACTTCATAATTCAATTAAGGCACATTTTCAAAATGTTTACTCCAAATCAGTTAGTTTTAAGACTAACAAAGGAATCAAACATTCATTTGAAATAACAGTTATGCAACAGGTTCAAAATATGTAGCTACCAGTATAATTTAATTCAAACCGAGCCAGTACTGAAGACAAAACCACCACTGCCCCTGGAACGGTTTAACAAAATGTAACAAAAATACCTTAAAATAGTTCAAATAAATTCAACCAAAGATGTCCTTTAATTACTAAAGGTATGGCCTTTTATTTGGCTTACTTACTGAGTAACTTTATTAGCGTATTAAATAAATGCATAGTTGGGAACAGAACCTGAACAGAACCACAAAAACAGACTGAACAGATTATAATTATTATTAATGGCTATTTTCAAATTTCTCTGATTGTAGATCTCGCCACAGTTGTAGCAAAAACAGCAGAGTCGCACACAGCCACAGTGAGCAGCAGCTTGACACAGCAAGCAAGGGGTGGCCCGGTCCGGTGTTCTTGTTCTGTCGGGTCCCGACAGAACCGTCACTCGGTCCGAATTAGGACCGAGTGACCTCTGGCTTAAAGCGTACCTGCAGCCAGCCTGGTTGTGAGTGTCATGCAGCATGATCTGTTGCTGGACAATTAAAAAAAAAAATCTATTCCCGGACCGGAAGCACATGATCGGTACAGCTCGCGTTCAACCGTGTCCCCGGTTGCAGATATCTGCGTCCAGAATCTTCCTATCTCTTGTATCTTGGAAGGGGAGCTACTGCGCATGTACAAATGTTAACAAGAGTCTAAGGCTAAGATTCTTGCACCCCCAGGGGCCGGAAATACGACACCAATCAGAGACAAAATTTTTGAAAAAAACAACTTAACTCATTGTTAACTATAAAATATTTATCTTACACAACAAAAAATATATACAAATATTTTGAAATATTTTTTATTATATTATTTCATTTCTATTTAATTTTTTCAAGTCTTCAATGTAAAATGGTGAGTGGTTCTAGTGGGTGGGCAGCGCCCGAGTGCCCTCTATTGACGAGCCGCCACTGAGTAAATACATATAATTTAACTTCCTAAGACCAGAACTCTTACATATGTGGATACCAGGTTGTCCATAAATGTGGATTGCCAGGTCCTAGGATGATATATATATATATATATATATATATATATATATATATATGGACTGTACTTATATAGCACCTTTCTATCTGATCAAGATACTCAAAGCTCTTTACAACATGTGCCTCATTTACTCATTCATACAGCACTCCACTAGATCTCTACAAAGTTAATTGAACAAATCATTCTAAAGAGATCAGAGCTTTATCACATTCATAAACCGATGGGACACACATCGGAGGCAATGAGGGGTTCAGTGTCTTGCCCAGGGACACTTCAGCATGTGACTGCTGGTGGATTCGAACCCCCAACTCTTGCATTGGAGGACGACTGCTCTAACCACTCAGCCACAGCCTCCCACATATACTGTATATACATTATATATATATATGTGTGTGTGTGGTGGCCATATTGGATTTTGATGTGGCAACCCAGTTTTCCATTTTTCCCCCTCTTTGCTCTGAGACAGGGAACAATAAACAAACAATTAAATGTAAAAGCATTCTTTTTGAAAATTGGCATCACCTTCAATGTGTGCACGTGCTTGACAATTTTATCAACATGTCACTCAAAACGTGTTTTTCAGACAGAATCTTATATTCTCCATGGTCACACTCAGAGGTCAAAGTGTGCACTTTTTTTCTGTTTTAATCTGTTATCTGCTGGTTTCATTAGATAGAGAACTTTACTAATTGGCTTTTGTATGTATGTGAATGTTTTTGTACAGTGCCCTGAGACAACTGTTATGATTTGAAACTATATAAATAAATTGAATTGAATTATATGATCATCTTTATCATTCTGACCGAAAGGAACAAATGAAAGCACTACAGAGTTAAATTAATAAAATGAAAAGGAAAAGTGAACAAGGGAAAGAATAAGATCATCTGTGAAAGGCAAAGGATGGAGGAACATAATGTAGTGAACTAGGCCTCCAACTTCAACCTATCTCTGAAGACCTTCAGGGGACAGGAACTGTTATTTCATTGATCTGAATCCAGAAATACTAAATATCTCATCAAGAGACTATTTAATTGTATCCTGAATTAATCAATTGAAAGAACACTCTTCTTTTTTACATTATCATTACTATTTTAGAATATCTTGATAATCAAAGTGTGTTTAGTTCATACCATTTCTAAATGTTGAAGTGAACCACTCATTTAAATCAACTGTGAAACAGTATTAATGATTTTTAACCTCATTAGACTTAAAAATCAAGTTAAATGTCTATTTACAAAGTAATTGTGCATTTTGATCTTCTGTCTGAATGAGTGGATTTGATGTCGGTCAGAAGTCAGGGATGTCGGTCAGAAGTCAGAAAGCAAGTTATGAGAACAAAGTGCCTTGTTTTAAAACTCAGCAGACAGTAAATAACTTCAACTGGCATCTGCGTTTGTCTCACTTCGCCATAACATTCCTCTGTCTGTACTAACCCTTCGTAAACATTCCTGCTATCTTTTTGACTCCTAATAACCCTCTGACATCACTGAAACACCGCCCCTGCTGGTTGTTTCAACCAATCAGGAAGTACCAAGTGACAGGAAGTGAGTAATCTTTAAAAAGTCAACACTTCCTGGGACTATTCAGTGTTCCTTCAGTCTTCCTTGAGTCTTCCACTTCTGAGTGGAATTTCTGACTGGAGTCTTACTGAGAGTTCCTAAGGAACTTTCAGATTTAATCAATAGCTGATGCATTTGACCGTGATACGAGAGTCCGTCCATCCCAGCGGAGTCACAGCGCCTCGCTGTGAACACACCCGGGCGTAATGCCCTATAACTTCGAAGGAAGCTTGTTCTGTTGAACAGAGTAAACCACACGAATTCTGGCGATGACCAGCCGCCCTGACCGGAGACGCTGAAAGGTAGCGTGCAAAGGGACTTCTATACTGGAGCTGATCCATCCACTGCAAAGGTAAAGAGACGTCATGAGTTTTCGCGCACTAAGTGGACCGGGGGTTTGAGCTGGTGTTGAAAGAAGATAGCTAATTCTGGTCAACAAACATACATCTTCTTTCATCCATCTTCCTTTTAAATCTATTCCTTCTCTTAAACTTTTCTATTTGCCAGTAATCAGAGGTGACTCAGCCTCAATCAGTAATGTTCTGTTGTCTTGTTAGTAAAGCGTTCCAAGTTTTTATTAATCAGAAACAGATCAGCAAATCAATGTGTACATGGTTTGATGTTAAATTTTGATTCTGTTAAATAAATGACCGCATTTATTCTGATGGGTCAAAGATAAAATGGCGTCTCATGTCACTGAATAAACAATCCACTCACAGTTATCTTGGTCACATGGAAGAAATTTAACTTGAAAAAGAAAGAATCTGTTGTAATTAAACAACTAATATTCTTTGTGCTTGAACTAGCTTTAAGAATAATTAATTAGTAGTGTGTCTCCAGCAAAGCTGTCCTGACATCACTACAATAAAATACCCTGGTGGAAGAAAAGAGATTGTGGTGATGGCCAGTCCTGGAGGTCAGGAGGGGTCGACTATGTGGTTTTGGTCTGAGGGGACAATGAGACAGACAGACGGTTAAATCAGAATTGGATGAGATGATGAAACGCTGAGCTGTGTTCAGCTGGTTGCTCAGAGGATCACATTAAAACTTGAAACTGAACTTCCTATCTTGACCTGAACCACTAGAACAAGCTGTCTTCATTATAAAGCCAGATGTGACACACATTTTAATAATGCTTATATAGATATGTTGATTCCTCATTACAGAACAGTTGTGCATTTAGGATTGCACAACAGTTGAATAGTGACTATGCTACCTTTTGATGGTAAATGGGGAGGCTGTGGCTGAGTGGTTAGAACAGTCGTCCTCCAATGCGAGAGTTGGGGGTTCAAATCCACCAGCAGTCACATGCTGAAGTGTCCCTGGGCAAGACACTGAACCCCTCATTGCCTCTGATGTGTGTCCCATCAGTGTATGAATTCAAATCAATTCAGTTTATTTATATAGCGCCAAATCACATCAAAGTTGTCTCAGGGCACTTTACAGGAACATTCACATACATAAAAGCCAATTAGTAAAGTTCTCTACCTAAGGAATCCAGCAGACAAGTTGAATCTTGGCTTCGTTGCAGTCTCCCATCCTGAGCAAGCACAGTGGCAACAGTGGAAAGGAAAAACTAACTTTTAACAGGAAGAAACCTCCAGCAGAACCAGGCTCAGGACAAGTGGCCATCTGCTTTGACCGGCTGGTTTGAGAGGACAGGGAGGAGAGACAGACAAACACAGAATGGTAGGTCCAAGTATAAGTCCAGGTGTATCTGAAAGACAACAAAAAAAACACGTTAATAATAGAAGAAGAAAAAAAATACAAATGTTGAGCAGAGTAAGTAAAGACAGTAGCAGAGTGAAAAGTGTGGTCAGTTTGTCCTCCAGCAGTCTAAGCCTATAGCAGCATAACTAAAGGACAGCTCAGGAAACCCAAGCCGACCCTAACTATAGGATTTAGCAAACTGGAAAGTCTTAAGCCTAGTTTTAAAACTGGATAATGTGTCAGCCTCACAGACAGAGATTGGAAGTTGGTTCCACAAGAGAGGAGCCTGACAACTGAAAGATCTGCCTCCCATTCTGTTTTTGGAAACTCTAGGAACCACAAGTAAACCTGCAATCTGAGAGCGAAGTGCTCTGTTAGGAAAATATGGAACAATAAGATCTGTAATATAAGATGGAGCTGGGTTGTTGAGAGCTTTGTAGGTTAGAAGTAAGATTTTGAATTATATTCTGGACTTGACAGGGAGCCAATGGAGAGAAACTAAAACTGAAGAGATTTGATCTATCCCACTAACTCCAGTTAAGACTTTGGCAGCAACATTTTGGATCAACTGAAGACATTTTAAAGAAGTATTTGGACACCCACATAATAAACCATTGCAATAGTCCAGTCTAGACGTGACAAATGCATGGACCAGTTTTTCTGCATCATTTTTAGATAAGATGTTTCTAATTTTAGTGATATTACGCAGATGGAGAAGGCAGTTCTAGTAATGTTTTAAATGTGGGGGATAAAAGACATGTCCTGATCAAAAATACCACCAAGATTTTTAACATTAGAGCTGGAGGACAGATTAATGCCATCTAAGGAGGGAGAAAGACTGAAAAATTAATTCCTAAGGTGCTCAGGTCCAAAAACCAAAACCTCAGTCTTGTCTGTGTTCAAAAGGAGAAAATGTGATAAAGCTCTGATTAGTCTCTTTAGAATGATTTGTTCAATTAGATTTGTAGATATTATTTTGCTTTCCTGAGTGAGGTAGGCACAGGACACGTGCCACGCCCTCACCACAGCCTCTCCTCCAACGGGTCTCAAACCTAATCTTATAGCTCAGGTATTACCCACAGCCGTTTTCTAGGACAGTTTTAGTTTTAAGGCTGTGTTGAGATGATTCACCCAGACTGTTAACTACCTCCGATCCTTGCACCACACCCAAAGTTTCACCTCGTGCCTCGCCCGACCTAGCATCAGGAGTGGGGACGTTTAGCAGACAAGGGAGCACAAGTTAACGGTAGCTCATCTCCTGATTTAGCGTTACAATTGTAAATCGATCTGGCGTTATTTAGAGCCTAGGCACAAGGCTCATGGATGTTGTTTTATAATCAAAAGCTAATAAAACCGTTTAAAACCTCCCATGTTTCTGTTGTTTCATTGAACCAAGTTTTTCACTTCCAAGAACAAAAGGGTGTTTGAAATAAGAATCCAGAATTTTACGTTTTGCTTTGCTTTAATCAATAACTTTTGCAGGGGAACAGCGGTATTGTACAATAATGATTACACTGGATTACAAAGAGATTTCATGATGAATAATTTTCACTCCTTAGTCCCTTTTTTAGTTGTTGACCTTTCCTGGGCAAGGTAGATCTCAGTCCCTATGGATGGGCTTGAGACAGGCTCTTGGACTCTTCTCTGCTCGGCCACGGACGTCCTTTAGTCCGGCCGGCCACGCCCGGTCTCACTTAGGAACACAAGTACCCACACAGTTTACCTACTCTCTCTACCTGACCCAACGCATTATTTCTTACCACAAAGAAAGTCCTTCTACAACTCTGAGCAACCAGGTTTTTAATATAATTGATTTTTCTGCTTGTCAATTCATACACCACTGCTATAATTTGGGATGAGGTTTCATTAAGGACTAATTTTGAGGAACGTCCTCTTACCATGTTTTCTGAATTTAGTAAGAGACAAATTTCCCCATCTCTCTCTCGGATGTGGGCCGTTCCTGGTCCTCGATCTGGTTGAATTTGAAGAAAAAGGATTTAGGGATAATCCGGGCTGATGGGTTGAAGAATAGTTCCAAAAAAAGAAACTTATTCCAACGGATTTCACCCTAGTTCTCCTCCAGCAGAGACCGTCCAAAATTGCCCTATTAATCCACAATTTGTCCAGAGGTTCTCCAGGTCTTGTCCTGAGCTCCCTCGCTTGTGAAGTGGATCTCCAAAACAGCAGAGTTTTCACTGAAACTTTTGTTTATATAGCCTGAGATTTTGACTGACATCTCCAGACCAGTCACCCCATCAGGCTAATCCATCCCTTTTGGGTTGGACCTTGGTCCGATTTTACAGGTTTCTTATGAGATTTTGCCAGTCACTCCTAATGCATATTAAAATCTGGGTGTATTTTGTTCAATAATGCACAGTCATTCTGTGTTGTCCTATTCTGATTTGCTCATAGCTGTGTTCTGGGGTTTTCCCATTGTATAATGCCTTAGCTTGTAACTTCTTTCTAGAACATTCGAGAAACTACTGGTTTTCTCTTTCTAAAATCATCATGAACAAGCTTAAAAACAGATTACATTCTAAAATCATAATGTTTACATTTTAAAATCACAAGGTTTATAGTATCACTTGATTATTTACTCTTTTATTGATTTATTATAAACATATCTTTCTCATTCCTCTGAAACTGGTAATTTTTATTAAAAAGACCTCTTTTGCTCTGCTGTTCTCTTCCTATGTGTGTGAGCCTCTCAGTGAGGCCTGTGTGTGTGTGTGTGTGTGTGTGTGTGTGTGTGTGTGTGTGTGTGTGTGTGTGTGTCTTAGTGAGCCTGTGTAGTTGTGTGTCATATACATTCATGCTTATGGGATGGGTGAGTGTTCGTGTTGCTCTACACATGGTTTTGATTATTCAAGGCTTCGAGGCCTACAAACAGGGCATGAAACTAGCAGAATAACACAGAATAACATGTCTTGACTTGCCCGTTCCCTATAAGAGCAGGCTGAACTCCGCACATCTTTGACAAGATCTAGTAGAGTGCTATATGAATGGGTAAATGAGGCACAGATTGTAGTGTAAAGCGCTTTGAGTACCTTGATCAGATAGAAAGGTTCTATATAATGTTGTGTTTTTTATCTTATTTCTCCACCCGAGCTCTGCTGTTACCGTTCCCCTGCAGGAGGAGTCAAGACACGCACTCAGAATACGACAAACGCACCTTCAAGTTTACGAATATTTAATAAGCAAAGAAAGTCACAGATTCACAAGCATAAACAGTGGATTAGTTAAATGCAGTCATTATTTTAACATATAATTAATTGGATGCGCATCCATTAAACTATACGATACAACCTTGTTAAGGAGGAATCTTAAGTCGACCGTCTCTCTGCTCCGTCTGGCTGCCGCTTCGAGGAGAAACTGCACTTTTCTTTGTCTCAAAACAGGGCGTTTCTTCACACATAAAAACTAACTTTTCATCGCGCTCTCAAGCCTGCTGTCATGGGATTGGCCAGTTTCAAACCAATCAGAAGTGTGAGACATCGTGTCACATGATGTAAACAGGAACAGACTTCAACAGAGAAATCAATCTGTGGGAGCCTCTTCAAAGTAAAACAGGAAGTGGGTCAATTTCAAAGTAAAACAAGAAGTGGGAGTCATATTCAACAAGGAACACAATCTTTATTTCACAACAATTCCCCCTTTCGACCTCATATAAAGAGGTCGACATCAAGCGGAAGAATATGCTTCTCTGCGCCGGCGTGGTTGCATCTCAAAATCAGAAAGTTCATAACCTCTACGCATTAGGAGCTGACGAGCTATTTCAGGGTCACGCTTCTCTAAAGTGGAAGTGATAAGACGTACTGACAGGGATCTCAGGCAGGGAATACAACAACATCCACATGTGATTAAAATAGCTGCAAATACTGCAATTGACATCAACATGGACACAATCATCTGCTTCCAGGGGCCAAACACTTTGAGGAGCCATTCATCAAGAGGATTATCTACACCAGAGTGGGATTTCATCTCGTTTGAGAGGGTGCGCAGGCCTTCTAGGGCCCTAGTGACCTTACCGTCAGGCGCCGTGTTATTTGGTATGAAACTGCAACATAACTCACCAAACATACTACACACTCCTTGTCGCTCAGCTAAAATCATGTCTAGAGCCATTCGATTTTGTACAGCCATCAGAGAAGTTGGAGCTAGTTGCTCCGCTAAGCCCTCAACAGCGTCTCTGGTAAGGTTGGACAGACGCATGACATTGTAATGTATGTAATTTATTCGGTCAACATTTTTATTTGGTGTAATTGGGAAATATGCTGAAACAACAGGTAAATTTTCAAAACTTGTCGCAATCTGATCTGCTAATTTGTGCTCATCAGGAACTCCCCGAGGGATTCCTATGGCATCAATATATGTAGTGGAGCCCACAGTGGGGTCAAAATTATGCGTTGAACATCTCTTCCTACTGGGAGAGGTGGAGGTGTCATTTAAAGGACAATAACAAGTATCTGTTATTTTTTGCCAAGGTGGCATGCGCCCTCCACCAATCTCTGTAATTAGTCTGATGTCCAGACATATCAGGTTTCCATGATCCCGAATACAACGTGACATAATTCCACTTGTGGCACCACGAACATATGGATGGATTGACACATGGACAAATATAAAAGGCTGCACTCGCAATACGGTAATCCGTACAATAAAACATGTCACAGATTGGCAGGCTTAGGGTAGTGGTGGTGTTTTT
>NC_056516.1:768554-771667 GCF_014905685.2 Nematolebias whitei | reverse complement strand
AGTAATGATTTTTATTCCTCATTCAAAGAAGAAATCAGGGTAATATGCATTTCTTGATTTTTCTGTCTTCAATGAGCAAATTTGTAAGTGTGTTAAAGTTCGAGGTTCGGTCAACTAAAAAGTTTACTGAAAAGAAATGTCATGTTTAACTTTCACAGCAGATACTAGGAGGAGTGGCACCACGAAGTCTGGTCTTTCCATGATATCTTTCTGTCTGTTTTTAAACAATCCTTGACTTTCCATAACACCTTACATCACAAACCACACCTCTGTTCTGGTCCATCCACGAATCAGAAAGCTCTCAAATGAACCGGAAGTATACCCCGTTTAAATGTGGCAACTTCCCAGTTCAACAGTAGAGTTGAGAAGAGATGGGTTACAGAGTTTCAGAGTTCAAGAGTTCAGAGTTCTGAAGGAGTTCAGAGTTCTTGGAAACCAGACAAGCTGAACCAGAGACGATTTTGGGAATTATAACTTCTGTTTGGATAACCTCACACGACTCCTAAGGTTTTAGCTGTCCTCACGGAGACGCTGAAAGAGTCAAAAGGAGAGCTCTACACCGACGCTGAAGCTATTGTCTGCAAGGTAAAAGTTCTATTTCGACCAAGCGTACCGTTGGCCAAGCTGATTTCCAAAGAGCGTGCTGTTCTGGTTAACACAGATAAATTCCCTCACACATCTCTCTGTAAGATAAATCTCAATTTTCCATCTTCAAACTCTCCTTTCTGCTAGAAAATTAATCCAGATGTTTTCATTAATGTCTGTGGTGAAGCAACGGAAAACCATGGCCGTATGGTTTTCCTGATTGATTAATTATGCTGTTGTTATTTTCATATTTTGCCAAATTAATGTAAATGTTTGATGTTAAACTTTGATTCTGTAAATAAATGACCGCATTCATTTTGATGGGTCAAAGATAAACAACGTCTCTCGTTACATTTCTGTTAAATTCAATGCACGCATGTTACACAGTTCAGAAAAATGAAGAACCCGTTTAATGTATGAATATATCTCAGCATCTGTTCATACTACAAAACTGTTAATAATCCACCACCCCTACCAGAAGTCCTTGGAGCATTAAAAAAGGCACAATCCACCGGCAAAAGTTAAGAAAAAACACTTAACTCACCAGGGACAAGCCAGGTCTCAGTAAAAAAAACATGAAGTCCAATCCATTGGAGTAGAAATAATCGTTTAAGATAAAAGTTTTATTTGCCAGTGACCTCACATTCAGCAGAGCAATCTTTGTAGAACCAATAGATGAAGGTAAAGCTGTGATCGGAGCACAGATCAGCTGTTTTAGATTTCTGGAGTTTGAACCGCGCCTCAAAGGACCAGAGACGCCGCAGCTGTGCGCGCGCCCACGACGCGAGCCCGCGACGCGAGCCCGCGACGTGAGCCAGGCTCAAATACGGGGATCAGGCAGGACCCAGTAGGATCAGCGAAGCACCCTGACAGGCAAATATCCAGCAGATGGTCGGCAGAAGATGATGCAGCAGAAGGACCTGAGTTGGTTAAGTTCCTCTGGAGACGGCCGAAACCACCGCAGCCGTGCGCGCGCCCACTGCGCATACCAGGCCCAGGCACCTGGAGCGAGCTGGAGTTGAGTGGGTCAGCGAAGCATCCAGATTGACAGTTTAATGTCTGATGGTCAGCAGCAGATGACGAAGCAGCAGAGAGCTTGAAGCTGGCTTTAATCCTCACGAGACGGCCGGCACATCTCCCACGGCGCCTGGAGCGATGTTTTCGGGTGGGCAGAAACGCCGCACGCTTCAGGTACACCGGGACATCAACAACCAAAGGGGGTGGGGGTCCAGAGCCCTGATCAAAGTAGGCGAACAAGGCGGGGTTTGCAGTAGATAATTGTATATTTAAAAGTTGTTGGCGATCTTAAACAAGCAGTGCATTTATGTCACCGAAGAAAAATGACAAAAACAGAAAAAAAACTATCAAAACAGACAGAGGTGAACGGCAAGCCACCAGCACCGGTGCAATCTTCCCAGAAGTTTATTAGGAGTCAAAAAGACAGCAGGAATTTTTAGGAACGGTTAGTACAGACGGAGAAATGTTTACAAGAGGTGAGAGGAAGCAGGTGCCAGTTGCTTCTTATTTACCGTCTGCTAGGTTTAAAAACAAGACACTTGGTTCTAATAACTCATCTCTGTCTGTCTCTGACTTTCGACCGACATCACTACTCCTCATTCAGACAGAAGATCAAAATGTACAATTAATTTGTAAATAGACATTTAACATGTTTTCTAAGTCTAAGGAAGTTTAAAAATCATTAATACTGTTTCACAGTTGATTTAAAATGAGTGGTTCACTTCAACATTTAGAAATGGTATGAACTAAACACACTTTGATTATCAAGATATTCTAAAATAGTAATGATAATGAAAAAAAAGGAAGAGTGTTCTTTCAATTGATTAATTCAGGATACAATTAAACAGTCTCTTGATGAGATAATTAGTATTTCTGGATTCAAATCAATGAAATAGCAGTTCCTGTCCCCTGAAGGTCTTCAGAGACAGGTTGAGGTCGGAGGCCTAGTTCACTACAGAGCGAATCAATAAACTGGCCTTTTAGTCAACAAGAATTGTCTGATTGAGCCTCATGACGCTTTAAGTGGGTTTTAGCATTAGCCACAGTGAAACACTCCTGTTCAGATCTAAAAAAGTTAAATCTGGTCCTCTGGACATTCAAAAAACAAAACAAAGCAAATCAACAAAAAATGTAGAAACGTTTCGTCTCTCATCCGAGAGACTTCCTCAGTCTGAGGAGCTGTATTCAGCTCAGTCTCTTAAATAGCACCGTCTCAGAGTGGATCAACCAGTTTTGCTGCTGACAACCAAAACCAGCTGATCACATGCTCAAGAAGGACCATCAGCCTAACAATGGATCATTAGCACACCGATGGCTGTTTACTGTTCACAGAGAGCTGAGTGATACTAGCAATCACAGCATTGTAAGAGGGGGACAGTTGAACCCGGAGGCCTCCACCCCTGTTTAATGATGGACGATTTCTTTTCACAAAGATGGCCTCCTTTACTCCTCTCTCAAACCATTGTTTCTCTCTGTCCAGGATGTGAACATCTTCATCCCTGAAAGAGTGA
>NC_056516.1:764087-768454 GCF_014905685.2 Nematolebias whitei | reverse complement strand
GATAAAGTTACACAGAAACCTCTTGGGTTTTTTCTGACGCTTCTTCATGCGTTCAGAAGTGCTTGTGTAATCTTGGTTTGTCTGAACCGTCAGCACAGCTGTAGCTGTTTCTGCGTGTTCAGTTTGCGATGACTCGTCATCGTTTGTGTGTGTGTTTACCCCCCCTTCATCCGACGAGGGGTTGTTTGAGGCAACAACAGCAATGTCTTGGTGTGTTTCACCGACATCTGTAGTGTTGGCATTCGCGCCCAGGGATGTAATAGTGATTACTTCACTGCATAGTGCTTTTGGTCGGCTTCCCTTGTCAGTGTGTTTCAAATCTTCTAACATTTCGCACAATTTTTCTGTCTCTTCCGAGCTCAGAGGTGTAGGGCCTTTTTTCTGGAACTTTTGTGATTTTTTCGCCTCGGGACGTTTCGTCCGAGGTGGGAGGCGGCTAGGTACGTCTTTTTGGGGTTCCTTTCCGGACGTCCCCTGATAATATGGGTCCTCTCGGTTCCCATATTTTTGCGTCCTCCGCTGGTCCCATTTACGATAATCACGTTCGTCCTCTGAAGGAGGAGCCTTTTTGTCCCAGCGTGCACCTTCATGATGCGGTTTGTTAGTTTGAAAATACTGCCATTTCTCGCCTTTTTTAGGAGGAGGTGGCGACGAACGCCTTCCTTCCAATTCTAGGGAGTGGGGTTTAACCTTTACACCAGGAAACACTTCTATGGGCGTCTTGGCATGAGAACGTGCCTCAAACACATTCACAGCGCACTGTTTAATCTCACTGATGGATTTTTCTCTGAAATTTGCCATCATTTGCACTGACGTTTGTATGTCAGTGTGGAGATTTTTGCTGAAAACAAATTTAAAACCTTCTTCTTCCTCCATCCCGGTTTCATTTCTGTTACCAAAATAAGCTTGGAAGATTCTTTTGTAATAAACTTTTGGATGTTCAGCTTTACCCTGCGTGACCTTTTCTGCGGCTGGGTACCCAGCTGGTCCTGTGCAGGAGTCGTACTCTCTGATCAAAGCTTCACACAGAAGGTTGTAATCCTTTCTCGTTACATCAGGTAGACGCTCGATCAAGGTAAACACCTCTCTGTCCGAAGTGAGCCGTATCAGACTGATCTTATCCTCTAGCGTAGCATTAGGATAAGATCTCAATCTGAACTCCAGATCTCTGAGGTACGCTTTTGTTCCAGATGAGCCCATCGGTCCAGGTACAAAGCGTTCTACATATTTTGAGATTTTTTGCAAATCATCCATTGAAGGAGAAGATATCAATGGTCTCACATGCGTGGTTGGTAGTGGGGGTGTTACTCTGCCCGTTTGTGTAGGTGTTTGGATGGGTCTAAAAGCACCGGGTGAGTAAAAAGGTCGTTGAGGTTTTGGTGTATTATCCTGACTCTGTTCAGGGTCTGGTTTGGATTCCAGACCACCTTGCCCCTCTTCATTACCTTTATCTGTTGCTGCTTTTAGTTTCTCCTCACATTTTTTTAAACGTTCCTGGGACGTTTGGTAATCACTTTGTAAACGCATATGTAGCTCCAGTAATGTGTGTTTATCTATTCTGCGTTCTTCCAGCTCCATTTTTGCGAGCTGCAACTCTTTTTGTAGCTGTTCATTGTCTAAGCACGCAGCTTGGTATTGACGGTCTTTTTCACTAATCTTGTCATAAGATTGAGTTTGTAATAACGCCTGCATCTCTGAGAGCTCCCTCTCATGTGTTTTAGACAGTGAGACAATGCGTTCCGACCGTTCATCCAATTCTGCTTTTAGAAGCAGAGATATTTTTGCTAACCGTTCCTGGCTAGACTTTTTACTCTCTGGCTCTAATGTTCCTGCTGCAAGACTTCTCAGCTCTTGTTCTCTTTGAATTTCATCGAGTTGTTCTAATTGCTGTATTTGCTTGCCAAGAATTGAATGTGTTAAAATATGTAAAGCCCCCAAAATGATATCATCATTTGATTGGGAGTTGAAAGGGTGCTCTTCTTCTTCTTCGCTTGCCATTTTTCCTCTATTTAAAAATTAAATAGGAGAATTTAATGTTTTAGGTTTTTCCAAAATAAATAAAATCAGAAAAGTCTCTTTGTCTGATATATTTACTCTTATTTAGTGATTTATCAATTAAACATGCATTATCCTTTAGCAAATGAGTAAACTTTTTTCAACTCTGTGAATATCTGTAACTGCTTCTTTTTTTAAAAAGTTTCTAACTTTTATTTTGTACCTTTTTATAAGGAATTATCAGTGAATAAAGTTGTTTTTGGTAAATGCCTCTTTGCATAAATACTTAATAACTTTTTAAATGCAAGATAACAGTGATTATTCAGCTTTGAGGAACGTTTATTAACTCAAAAATGCCTTTAAAAAAAGAAAATACGTTTAATTTCACTAAAATAACCTAAAAAGCGAAGTGAAAACCTGTGATCTCAAGTTTCTCCAGAAGGTGGCAGCACAACCTTATTAATTTTAACTCAGACACTGTTAGTGTTGTCCAGTAGAGGTCGCTATGACTTCCTGTGGCGTCCGGTCGTTAGCTGTTAGCTTAAAATTAGCATCGGCTAGACTCGGTTAAAACCAACATTTCTGAACGGATTTTTTACACAAACGTGGCAAAATTTTAGCAATTAGACTTCGAAGAACTAAAGCAGCGCATCAGAATACAGCTTTTAAAGCGTTTTTGAACTTTAAAAAGCAGATTTTATTTCCCTATGAAAACGAGTTTTCATTTCCGGGTCACGTGACTGAAATCACCAATGACAAAGCAGCACAACCTGACACGTCAGAGTTAGTCACTACTGACACGTCTGTCAGCCAATCAAAACGTTACACATGGTCTTTTTCAACCAATCACAGAACGTTTTCCCAGCTAGCATGTTAGATTTATCTGAACAAGTCCGTCAACTTTTTTCGTCTTTTAAACTGTCAAAATGCACTTTTTTCTGTTAAAAGATGTAACGATAAGCTCCCAGCTGCACGGAGTCGTTGCTCCGGTCTCAAAAACGTCTTTTAAACTATTTAAACAACTCGTTCGAACTTTTTCAGAACCGAGCCGGTACCAGAACCGCGTCTGGACCGTCTTTAAACAGAATAAAGCGTTTCCACACAAACCCAGGTTTAGTTACACATAACAGACGTACAATTTCAGCTTTCATAAAGACTCAATGACACTATTTCAGCTTTCAAAACATCACTAGCTGCAGTATTTCTGTGAGCTTTCTGAGCATCACAGCCCAACACGCTGCGCTCTGCTATTTTTCTTCATGCCAACACGTAAAATCAATCTTTACACGAATACACAGTCATTTATGAACCGTCACGAGCCACCAGATGTAGTATGAACAGATGCTGAGATATATTCATACATTAAACGGGTTCTTCATTTTTCTGAACTGTGTAACATGCGTGCATTGAATTTAACAGAAATGTAACGAGAGACGTTGTTTATCTTTGACCCATCAAAATGAATGCGGTCATTTATTTACAGAATCAAAGTTTAACATCAAACATTTACATTAATTTGGCAAAATATGAAAATAACAACAGCATAATTAATCAATCAGGAAAACCATACGGCCATGGTTTTCCGTTGCTTCACCACAGACATTAATGAAAACATCTGGATTAATTTTCTAGCAGAAAGGAGAGTTTGAAGATGGAAAATTGAGATTTATCTTACAGAGAGATGTGTGAGGGAATTTATCTGTGTTAACCAGAACAGCACGCTCTTTGGAAATCAGCTTGGCCAACGGTACGCTTGGTCGAAATAGAACTTTTACCTTGCAGACGATAGCTTCAGCGTCGGTGTAGAGCTCTCCTTTTGACTCTTTCAGCGTCTCCGTGAGGACAGCTAAAACCTTAGGAGTCGTGTGAGGTTATCCAAACAGAAGTTATAATTCCCAAAATCGTCTCTGGTTCAGCTTGTCTGGTTTCCAAGAACTCTGAACTCCTTCAGAACTCTGAACTCTTGAACTCTGAAACTCTGTAACCCATCTCTTCTCAACTCTACTGTTGAACTGGGAAGTTGCCACATTTAAACGGGGTATACTTCCGGTTCATTTGAGAGCTTTCTGATTCGTGGATGGACCAGAACAGAGGTGTGGTTTGTGATGTAAGGTGTTATGGAAAGTCAAGGATTGTTTAAAAACAGACAGAAAGATATCATGGAAAGACCAGACTTCGTGGTGCCACTCCTCCTAGTATCTGCTGTGAAAGTTAAACATGACATTTCTTTTCAGTAAACTTTTTAGTTGACCGAACCTCGAACTTTAACACACTTACAAATTTGCTCATTGAAGACAGAAAAATCAAGAAATGCATATTACCCTGATTTCTTCTTTGAATGAGGAATAAAAATCATTACTACTGTTTAAGTA
>NC_056516.1:737093-763987 GCF_014905685.2 Nematolebias whitei | reverse complement strand
ATTTCTTCTTTGAATGAGGAATAAAAATCATTACTACTGTTTAAGTAAATAAAAATGAGTAGTTTACTTCAAAACATTTGTAAAATAGTAATGATCATAGAGAATTGTCTTTTCTACTTGATTAATTCAAGAAAGAAAGTCTCAGGATGGGTCAAACTGTATTTCTGGATGCAGATCAATGAAATGACAGTTTCTGTCCATCTGGTCAGTTTTGACATAGGCCTAGTCCACTACAGTTTTTAAAAAGCTCTGGAACTGCAGACAGCTACAGGCTGTGACATTTCAGAGTTTTGAACTGCTGTACTTTGAGCTGGGTCGCTCCAACCCAACACTGTGCAGCCTGATCTACAGGCCACCCTCATACAATAAAAACTTCATAAATGAATTTTCTGACTTTCTGACTGGAATACTGCTCAACTACGACAGGGTCTTGATTTTGGGAGACTTTAATGGGCATGTTTGCTGTCCTGACAAGCCTTTGGTGCAGGAGTTTCTAAATCTGATCCAATCTTTCAACCTTGTGCAAAATGTTGTTGGTCCAACTCATCAACAGGGCCATACACTTGATTTAGTTCTGTCTCACGGTTTATCTGTGGTTAATCTGGAAGTTTGGGGATGCTATTGTTTCAGATCACAAACCCATTTCATTCCAAACCTCTGTTATTCATGAGTCTAAATCCCCCGCTCCAGCCAAGAGTTGTCGGATATTTAACTCTTCAACCGCTGCTCTTTTTTCCTCTGCATTCATTACTGATGCTGCTTCAGTCCCTGGAACCTCTGCCTGTATTAATACACAGGAGCTGCTCAGTAGGCATGATGCGACCTGCTCTAAGATCTTAGACCTCGTGGTCCCGCTAAAAATCAGGCGACCAAAGCGGGCACCACACCCCTGGTTGAACGCGACCACTCGAGCGGCCAAACGTCTATGCAGGAGAGCTGAACGCAAGTGGAAAAAGGACAAATTACAGGTTTCTTTCATTATGTTAAAAACATGTTTGAAAGATTATCAGAGCATCGTTAAATCTGAAAAGAACAAATACTTCTCCCAAATCATTGCTTCAAACAGTCATAATCCCTGTGTTCTTTTTAATACCGTCAATTCCATTTTAAACGTGCCTTGGTCTGCCAGCATGGAGGCCTCCGTTGACATCTGCAACAACTTTACCAGATACTTTGCTGATAAGGTAGAGTTGATTAGGTCATCCATCCCCCAGTCCACAACTGATCCTTCTGTATTTGTCCCTTGCTCAGCTGTCTTCAAACAGTTTGAACCCATTTCACTCCCATTTCTAAACAAAGTCGTTGATCAGATGAAACCCTCTGGTTCCCCTGCTGACCGCATTCCTGCGTCGTTTTTCAAACAAGTTCTACCCACGATTGGACCCTCTGTTCTTACTATTATAAATAGTAGTATTGTGACAAGTGTGGTTCCTGATGTTTTCAACCATGCAGTAGTTCATCCGTTAATTAAGAAACCTGGACTTAACCCTTCGACTTGCTCAAATTTCAGACCAAACTCAAAACTTCCCTTCCTGTCCAAAATCCTGGAGAAAATAGTTTTCATTCAATTAAACAAGTTTTTGAATGAGAACAGAATCTTGGAATTTTTTCAATCTGGTATTAAGCAACTCCACAGCACTGAAACAGCATTAGT
This sequence comes from Nematolebias whitei, assembly GCF_014905685.2. Classification (NCBI taxonomy): domain Eukaryota; kingdom Metazoa; phylum Chordata; class Actinopteri; order Cyprinodontiformes; family Rivulidae; genus Nematolebias; species Nematolebias whitei. The sequence goes on along the minus strand of NC_056516.1, from coordinate 762,333 downwards.
AAGGGTTTGTAACGACATTATGATCTCAAATGATTCTGGTCAATTTGTGGTACTTGTGCTCCTGGACCTTACTGCTGCTTTTGATACTGTTGACCACAGTATCCTCATATCACGGCTGGAACAGTGGGTTGGGATCACAGGTGCTGCATTAGAATGGTTCCGCTCATACCTGAGTGGCAGGAGCTTCTGTGTCAAGGTTGGTAACAATGTATCCGCCTCATTACCCCTTTCATGTGGGGTCCCACAGGGTTCAATTCTTGGACCCCTTCTGTTCTCACTCTATTTGCTCCCACTGGGGTCCATCCTGAGGAAACATGGTCTTTCATTCCATTGCTATGCTGATGACTGCCAGATCTACCTGCCTGTGAAACTAGCAAGTGTTTGCTCCATTCACCCTCAATTAAAATGTCTGGATGACATTAAGGCCTGGATGGCTTCAAATTTCTTAAGTTTTAACAATGACAAGACCGAAGTCATTGTCTTTAGCCCTAGCTCAACTGCCACCACTGATCCTGTCAACCTGGACTCTCTTCAGCCATATCTGAAGCAGTCTGGTAAAAATCTCGGGATGGTTTTAGACTCTGATTTTAAGTTTGACAAACAAATCAACTCTGTTCTGCAGAAAAGCTTCTTCCAACTCAGACAGGTAGCTAAACTCAAGCCAGTGTTGTCCAGACCCAACCTTGAGAAACTAGTCCACGCCTTTGTCATGACCCGATTGGACTATTGCAATGCACTGTATGCTGGGATCAGCCAGGCCTCCATCTCACGTCTTCAGCTTGTCCAGAATGCTGCTGCTCGGCTTTTAACCGGAACTCGTAGGTCTGAACATATTACTCCAGTTCTGTCCTCCCTTCACTGGCTCCCTGTTCCTACGAGGATAGTTTTTAAAATTTTTCTGCTGACCTTCAAATGCCTAAATGGCCTCGCACCCCTTTACCTCTCTGAACTTCTGGAACCTTACGTTCCCTCTCGGGCACTGAGATCATCTGATCAGCTGCTTTTGGCTGTTCTAAAAACAAGACTGAAGCTCAGAGGAGATCGGGCTTTTTCAGTCATGGGCCCCAAACTGTGGAACAACCTGCCCCCCAACATCAGGCAGGCCACCTCCCTTCCTCACTTCAAATCCCTGCTAAAAACACATCTGTTCTCTCAGGCATTTCATACAGTGTAAATTGTTCTAGTGTTTTTTTTATCTGTGACCTTATGTTTTTAATGGTTTTTATTATTTCTTCAGTTATTATAATTATTAGTGTATTATGTATATATATATATATGTTTATATATTTTTGTCTTTAATTTACTCATTGATTGTTGTTGTTGTTGTTAAGCACTTTGATAACAGGTTCTGTTTTAAATGTGCTCTATAAATAAAGTTGACTTGACTTGACTTGACTAATAACCCTCTGACATTACTGAAACACTGCCCCTCCTGGTTGTTTCAACCAATCAGGAAGTACCAAGTGTAGTGAGAGAGCCGAGAGATGGATTTAGCTCAAGGGTGCTCTCTTACATTTTATAATATCTGGACTAGTTCAAGTACATGATATTATAAAATGTAAGAGAGCACCCTTGAGCTAAATCCATATCTCGGCTCTCTCACTACATACTGGTGGCCCGTACGGGGATGGTATGGACTTTATTTGTGTAATACTTGTACTGCATGTTGGCATAAAAAGTGCAGATTTCTGTTCGACTGTAAAAAGCATTGTTTTCAGCTGTGGTGTTCAGAGAAAATACTGTGATATGTTTTCAGCTGTGGGAAGGTGACTTGCCCTGTTTGAAACTGTTATCAGCTGTGTGGTTCTGGTACTGATCCAGTTCGGTTCTAGATAACGGCTCGGACGAGTCGGTGTTCTAAGAAAAACACTGTTTTTAGAACTGAAAGTAATATCAATGTGTTCATTTTAAAGCTGAAATTTGTACATCTGTTGTGTAACTGAAGCTGTCATGCTGTGGTAAAACGCTTTATTCTGTTTAAACTGTGGCAGAGAGGGGGGTTCTGACCGGTTCTGCTGTCGGTCTCGGTTCAGATTCGTTGAACGGGTCGTGTTTTGAATGGATAAAACGCTGTTTTGGAGCTGGGCGCCGTCTCAGACCACTGTTGAAAGAGCTTCGTTACATTTGTAGCAGTAAAACCGTACATTTTGAAGGTTAATGGACGAAAGTTGACCGGACTTTTTCAGGCTAACACGGCTAGCTAGAATAACGAGCAGTGATTGGTTGAAAACCGCTGTTTGGGTCACTCTGATTCTCTGAGAAATAGGTGACGTGTCTGCGTTCACTCCCTCTGATGTCAGATTGTAAAACCCACCCCGTTGCTCATTGGTTGATTCAATCACGTGACCCAGAAATGCAGCTCGTTTTCATATAAAGCTTTCTCTGTTGTTTTAAAGTTGGAAAACGCTTTAAAATTGGTTCTGACCTCATGATCCATCTCTTAAAAGTCTAATCGCTAAAGCGACCGCTGAATCGAAAGTAAATCCGCCTATAAAATGTTGATTTTGATCCGTGTGGGCCGACGCTAATTCTAAGCTAACGGCTAACGACCGGATGTCACCAAAGCCACAGGAAGTCATCACGACTCCTAGTGGACGTCGCTAACAGTGACTGGGTTAAAATAAAATAAGGTTATACTGCCACCTTCTGCCAGAAACTCGATATGACAGTTTCATTTCGTGTTTAGGATTTTTAGTGGAATTGAACGTTTTTTATTATTCTTTAAAAGCATTTTTGAGTTAATAAAACGGTGCTCATGCGTGGTTTATGCTGCTGTCTTACATATAAAAAGTGATTAAAGTACTTATGCCCAGAGAGGCGTTTACTAGAAAATTTTTCATTTAATGATAAATCCTGACGCAGGTGCTAGATGAATTTTCACAACTTTTTAGAGATACAGTCACAGAATAATCACAGAGCTGATCAGTTTACTCATTTGCTGAAAAGAAAATACACGTTTAATTGCTAAAACACTAAATAACTGTAAATATAACAGAAAAAGGAAACTTTTCTGACTTGTTTTTACGACCTAAAACACGACATCTGCCTATTTATTTATTTTTTAAATAAAAGATAATGGCAGGGGCAGAGGTAAACGTTGACCTTTCAGACTCCCACCAGTCAGAAGATGAAAGTCAACAAGATGACATAATTCAGGGAGCTTTATATATTTTAACAGACCCGGTAATTGGTGCAACATTAGACGAGATGGATGAAACTCAAAAAGCTGAAGAGCTGAGAAGTTTAGCAGAAGGAGCCACGGTAAAAGAGAATAAAAAACAGAGCCTTGAACGGTTAGCAAAACTTTCTGTGCTTCTCAAAGACAGATTGGACCAAGAGGTTGAACGAAATGACGTGCTGACTAAACAATATGCAGAGAAAATCGGGATGTTTCAGGACCTTGAAGGACGCTTCCTTCAGTTTCAAAATGAGGTACAACGTGCACACTAAAGAACATCTGGAACAGATGACTCGATTGAAGTAAGACGCACGTGCAGAAATTGATTCACTGAACAAGCAAGTACAGTCACTTTCAGCATCACTTACTGAAGCCAGGAAAGTCGAAGAACAGGTTTCCATGACATACTCTTCATTAAAAGAGGAGTACGAGGAAACGGTATCACGATTGTACCAGTGCAGAGCTGAGATAGACGTGCTTAAAACACAACTTTGCCATGCAGAAAGGGAAAATAGTGTGAGGCATGGACAGAATGTGGGGACACACTGGGCTCCAGACCCAAATCTCCCTCCATCACAAGCACCTCCACCCTTACCTAAAGGAGCAGGGACAGACCTGTCCAGGTCTCCTCTACCAAGCTGGCAAGAGAGACCGTCGAGAGCTCCTCTTTCGATGGACGAACTTCAAAAAATCTCAAAATATGTTCAACACTTTGTTCCTGGGCCTATGGGTTCTATTGGCACGAAGGCGTATCTAAATGACCTTGATTTCAGACTGAGTGGTTATCCTAATGCTACAGTTGAAGATCAAATCAGTCTGATAAGGCTCACTTCGGACAGAGAGGTGTTCACCTTCATCGAGCGTCAACCTGATGCCACGAGAAGGGATTACAACCTTCTGTGTGAAGCTTTGATCAGAGAATACAACCCCTGCACGGGGCCAGGTGGCTTCCCCGCTGTAGACAAGGTCACGCAAGGGAAGCATGAACATCCAAAGGTTTATTACAAAATAATCTTCCAGGCTTATTTTGGTTACAGGAATGAAACCGGCATGGAGGAGGAAGAAGGTTTTAAATTTGTTTTCAGCAAAAACCTCCACACTGACATAAGAACGTCAGTACAAATGATGGCAAATTTCAAAGAAAAATCCATCATTGAGATTAAACAGTGTGCTGTGAATGTGTTTGAGGCCTGTTCTCATGTTAAGACGCCCATAGAGGTGTTTCCTGGTGTAAAGGTTAAACCCCATTCGCTAGAACTGGAAGGACGGCGTGTGTCGCCTCCCCCTCCTAAAAAAGGCGAGAAAAAGCAGTCTTTTCAAACTAACAAACCGCGTCATGAAGGTGCACGCTGGGACAAAAAAGATCTAAAGGGATTGAATTTAATCCCAGAGGATGAACGTGATTATCGTAAGTGGGGTGTGCGTAGGACGAAGAGATATGGGAACCAAGGTGACCCATATTATCAGGGGAAGTCCGAAAAGGAACCCCCAAATGACGTACCTAACCCTTCTCCACCTCGGACAAAACGACCCGAGGCGAAAAAATCACAAAGGTTCCAGAAACAAGGCCCTACACCTCTGAGCTCGGAAGAGACAGAGAAACTACGCAGGTTGTTAGAAACTTTGAAACACACTGACACGGGAAACCAACCTGGAGCACTATGCAGTGATGTAATCGCTGTTAAATCTGAGGGCGCGAATGACAACGTCACAGATGTCGGTGGAACGCACCAAGACATTGTTGTTGTGGCCTCCAACAACCCCTCATCGGAAGAAGGAGGGGTGAACTCACACACAAACGATGACGTGTCATCGAAAGCTGAACACTCAGAAACAGCTACTGCTGTGCTGACGGTTCAGACAAACCAAGATTACACAGACAAGGCTGAGCGTGTGAAGAAACGTCAGAAAAAACCTAAGAGGTTTCTGTGTAACTTTATCAGAAGGGGGGTCGCCAAGAAGGCGTACCTAACAGTAACGCTCGAAGGTGTCCTCACACATGAAGCGCTACTGGACGGTGGGGCGGACATAACAATTATGTCAGCTAAACTGTTCGAGGAGCTGAGGACAGCCGCTGGCAGTGTTAACAGGGTAATACCTCTCACAGAATGTGCTATAGAAATGCAGGGTCTCTCAGAAAAGAGGACAACCCTGACAGCTATAGCAATGGTTCACATGCAGATTGGCAGAATTATACTATACCACCTGGTACACGTATCTAGTGTTGACTCATTCCCATTTTTGGTTGGCTAGGATTTTATAAATCGCTTCGACGCGATTATAGATTATGGTGATCAGACGATGTGGGCCAAGGTGAGCAAACCACTGCCAATAGAAATGCCTCCGGAGTGTAACACGGAGGGCGCAAAGGACTCCTCAGCCGAGGACACGAGCCCGGTGAGTATTCCTTTGAAATCATGTGAAACCAAAGAGACCCACCCGGTGGTCCAAACTCTGACCCAACAAGAAAGCCTCCTCTGTGAGCTGGAGCAGTCAGAGTCCACCAAACACTACCTACCACTGGTAGTTAAAGGTGTAGAGATCCAAGGATCCCACACCAACGATGCTGTTCTGTCTCTGTGGACAGATAAATCAGCAATTAACCGAGCTTTCTATGAAACCTTGGTTCACAAACACGTGGGTCTAGAACTAATTAAAAAAGCTTTCCGCTTTCCATTAGTTCCCAATAGTTCACAGGTAATGACCGCGGAAGGAGTCATTAACCTAAAGCTAAACTGGAACCAACGAGAACTGGTTCACCCGTTTCTCGTGATCCAAAACTTACCACATGCAACCTACATAGGCTCTGACATTTTGGTAAGGTTGGGTGTCCATGTGGACACCATCAACAAGGTGCTGTGGTCCCTAAAACCAGCCACAAAGGATCCTCCTGTGCTAGACACAGCAAACCTTAAGGCTGGGCAGACCATTCCAGAGGCCTGCCAGGTTGCTAACAACCAAACCACCACAGTACCACCTCAGGTGATTAACCTAAAGGTGCGAATCCACATCGTAGCTGGACAAGCTATTAGCCATAAACAGGCATATTTTCAACCTTCTCCTGCGTTTTTCAACTTGGGACTGTCCGTGGAAGCCACGAACCAAGTGAGCCTTGACTCCAGGACCACGTCTGTTGCTGTGTGTAACACAGGCACGGATGAGGTGATGATCCCAAAAAACACTATGCTAGGATGGTTGATTTCCACTGATTTTCATGATTTTGAACTAGGCATTCCATTTCTGGGAGGACTCCCAGATAACCTGGTATCAAGTCAAGAAGCTGGGCCAGTATGGTTCACAAAACCAACACAGGCCATAGCTCTTTTCTCAGGACCTCAAACCTATGGTGTCTTACCCATAGACAGGTCCGACGACTCAGAAAGGGATTCGTTGGAGCTCCCCAAAGAGCAAGAACCCTTATCGGTCTCATCACAGATTGAACAGGTGGTCGCCCAAGCCGACGCTCTGACATCTGATAAAGAAAGGGACAAACTTCGCCAAGTTCTTTTAAAATATGAAAAGTCTTTTTCAACTGACTCAACAGATTGTGGGTTGACCTCACTCCACACAGTGAGCATCCCAACCCCACCCAACGCACCACCAAAATTTGTCAGACAATACAAGATCCCTCTGGCAGCACATCAGCCTGTCCAGGAGATCGTTGATGACCTTTTGGTCAAAGGTATAATCAGACAATGTAATAGCACCTACTCTGCACCTTTATGGCCAGTTTTAAAACCAAATGGTAAGTGGAGACTTACCATAGACTACAGAAAGCTAAATAAACAAGTCCCCTTATCCAGGTGGCCAATGACTCAGCTCCAACAGGAACTGCCAAAGGTCACCGATGGTAGGTACTTCTCTACCCTCGACGTCGCCTCTGGTTTTTGGACCATCCCTGTGCGCGCCGAGGACCAACACAAACTAGCTTTCACTTTTGGCAGCCGACAATACACCTTTACCAGGTGTCCCTTTGGCTACGCTAACTCACCTGCAGAGTTCAACATCTTTTTGAACAAAGCATGTCCAGACGCCCACGAGCGTGGGACACTGATCTATGTGGACGACATCCTTTTGAGGCAGCCAACACTGGACTCTCATTTGGCTGAGATTGACCATGTAGTAAATCAACTAACAACTGCTGGTGCTAAAATCTCACTGTCAAAGTGCCAGTGGTGCAGAACCAAGGTGGACTACGTTGGCCTCCTAGTAGGTCCGGACGGATTACAACCACAATTGACTCGCACCCAAGGCCTAGACAACCTCAAAGTCCCCACCAATCTCAAAGAACTACAGAGTTTTCTGGGAGTGTGTAATTACTCACGCCAGTTCATAGAGCATTATGCGGACCTCGCAAAGCCACTGACTGAACTCTTAAAGAAAGATGTCCCATTTGTCTGGACTGATACACAGCAGCAGGCAATGAACGCTCTTAAAGACAGGCTCAAGTTAGCCCCATGTCTAGTCTACCCAGACTACAACAAAGAGTTTTACTTGGAAGTGGGCTTCTCAACTCACTGCATAAGTGCAGGTCTGTACCAAATACACGACAAAGACAAGCGTGTTGTGGCCTACGCCAGCAAAACAATGGCAGGCCCTGAACTAAGGTATTCAGACTGTGAGAAGGCTCTATTGACCACTGTGTGGGCAGTGAAACATTTCTCCTGCTATATTGGTGGACAGAGGATTATTGTTGAAACACAACACCAGCCTGTAACATTTCTAAACAGCCAACGCATCAGAGATGGTGTGGTGACAAACTCACGTGTAGCCACATGGCTTATGGCACTTCAGAGTTTTAACCTAGACATCCGCTACGGTCAAAATAAGAAGTCACACTTGGGCACTGATTTGGCAATCTGCCAAGAATGTACACAGGATGTACCAGCCACCCAACAGCCGGTTGTGAGTAAACCCTCAGTAGCTGAGGACCCAAATCACCACTTCTTTGATAGCAATATCTGTAAAGATATGGCGACATTGTACGTGGATGGATGCTCATTCCACCACGAGAAAATCTGCAAAGCAGGTGTTGGAGGAGTCCTCCTCCAAGACCAAGAACAGGTCACATTTGGCTATAAATTAGGCTCTCAGTCTTCTCAGTACGCTGAGATAGCAGGAATCCTAATAGGCCTACGGATGGCAGTGGAACGCTCCATCCAGACGCTAGTCATCTGCACTGACTCTAACTATGCTCGACTTAGTTTCTTGTGTCATCTCGCTCTGTGGAAACAGAACGGTTTTCTCACAAGCAACAAAAAGGTGGTCAAACACAAAGAGCTTTTCATGACATGTGATCACTTGGTGACATCACATGATCTGCAGATCTTCTGGAAGAAAGTTCCAGGACATTCCAGAGTCCCAGGCAATGACAAGCACTACAATGACCTTGCAGACTCCCTAGATAAGGGGGGAGCCGTTGACGGGCCCACATGGTCCTTTGACCCCTCCTGGCTACTCAACACTCAGTCGACACAACCTAAGGTAATGGCAGTCACACGTGCACAAGCTGCAGCTAAACCTGCTGATAACACAGTTTCTGTACGCCCAATACTGACTGACTCAGACATCATTCAACTTCAGAAGTTGGATCCTGCAATTAACTCGATGATACTGTATCTGACTGACCCAGACAAATACACTCCATCGAAAGGCGAACTGGATTCCAATCCAGACCTTAAAGTCCTCTTTCAGCTGCGCAAACAGTTAAAACTACTTAAGGGCATCCTAACTTTTGCTCATGGACAGACGTCCTCACCCGTGTTCGTGGTCCCCCATGACCACAGGGGGGTGATGTTAGTTCATGCACATGACCTTCCGTCCGTAGGACACAAGGGTGACAATGCCACGCTGAAAGCATTAAAACAGATTGCTTATTGGCCTGGAATGAAGAAGGATGTCAAAGACTACATAAAAGGGTGCCTGGTCTGTGGCCAGTTTCAGCCATCCAGACCACTCCACAGAGCACCACTGCATAGTAGAGGCATTGCATTTCCATGGTTGGACCTCCAGATTGACTGGGTTGGACCACTCACTAAGAGCTCTAGAGGAAATAAATATTTTCTCACGGTAACCTGCGCGTTTACCAAATGGGTAGAATGTCTAATGACACAGTACAAACTACTGCTATGTTATTAATGAATCATGTATTCTCAAGGTTTGGACTTCCCCTCAGGGTGAACTCAGACCAAGGTACACACTTCACAGGTGAAGTAATGAAAGAACTGTGGAAGACGCTAGGCGTCAAAGCCAACTTCCATATTGGCTACCATCCACAGGCTTCAGGCCAGGTTGAGAGAACAAACAGGACAGTGGTGAGTATTTTGAAAAAATACGTAGCCGCAAACCACAAGGACTGGGACGTGAAACTCCCTCTGGTCCTCATGGCCATAAGGGCCACTCCACAAACATCGACTGGCATCTCTCCTTTCGAGATGATGACCGGTCGTCAAATGACTCTCCCTCTACACCTGTTGTACCAACCAGGCGATGCTGCCATGGCAACAGCCTACACTACACAACAATACATGAAAGACTTGGAAAAACACCTTAAAAACACTTTTGCTTTCGCCCAGAAAAACCTGGAAAAATCAGCTGAAGGACGCAAAGCGTACTACGACCAAAAGGCCTCTCACGAGGAACTCCAAGTGGGAGACAGGGTCTGGTACTACACGTTTGCCCCCACAAGTGGGAGAAGAGAGTCCGGGACCGGAACTCTCGCCCGTAAACTGATGCCCAGATGGACTGGACCCCATCTGATAACAGACAAACTGTCTCCAGTTGTCTATCAGATAAAAATCAGTAAAGGCCAAAAAGAGCCAATTGTTAAATGGGTACATCGAAACCAGGTTAAACCACACAAGGTGTGCAATAACTCCACAGGAGACAAAGATCTCACAAACTCTGACCTCGTGGGAATAAGGGTCATCCAAGCAGAAGATAATTAATGGATAATAAACTTAACCACAGTTTAAACCCACAGGACCTACCCCTCACAGTTAAGAAACTAAGACCTATCTTTCTGTGTTTCCGTAGGACAATGATGGGACCACTCCTTGTAATCTTCACCCTCTTGGGTGCCATCCAACAAGGACAAGCCGAGATAGTAACCCTTGGGCCCACCTCAGGCATCGCTCTGAGGGACCAGCCGGGACTGTTCGTCACAGACTGCCGCTTATACACTCGGAAGGTCTTCGTCCACTTCGACCTCCAAACCGTGATCAGACAACACATTAACCTTAAAAATGAGTGGCTCAACAAAACATGGTATACAGTACCTCTCGAGAGTGCTAAAGCAGAGATCCAACATGTCCTAAAACAACTACATAAGTTCACTCACACCCAACAAGAGTTGGGCGGAACACGTAGGAGGCAAAAGCGCGGCATCGGCGGGCTTTTACTCGCTGCTTCCTCACTCGGATCGCTGTTTAGCCTGGGTTTGTCCGCATTCAACACTGTCAGTATAACGTCCCTAAAACAACACGTGTTTGAAGTAGAGAGCGAGGTCCCAAAGATCCGAGCACTAATGGACCTTCAACTAAAACAATTGACACGTGACTAAAACCGTGAAGGATACTGTTCTAGTGCTGAATACTCACACCCAAGAAATCAAGGCCCTCGTACAAGTGATTAAGGAGTTAACCCTTAAGGTAGAAGTGGATTACGCTGTCGCGCACCTGATGGATAGGATCTTTGCTGACATGCTTAGAGATAACAGCTCGTCGGTCGATACTCTAGCCACGGCAGGATCCCACCATATCTCGTCTCTCTACAGATGGTGAACGACATCTTCAACTCCGTTACGCACGCAAGAGTCACGCCAATACAGGCTCACCTGGCTTATACTCTCGGTAGCGCAATCCCAATCTTCATCAATCACAAAGCGTTTGAAATGGCGTTCATTATCTATCTACCGATAATTCCCTCAAATGGCATATACAGACTCAAGGATGTTGTCAATGTTGGCAATTGGCACGGTGAAAACCATGTTCGAATTGACACACCAACGATGGTTGCGTACCATGACGATAACCCCTCATTTTATCTAGCTCCAAATCTTCAGATGTGTGTTCTCACTCGGGAGATACATTATCTGTGCGCAAGCAAACCATTTGTTTGGAATCAAACCGCGGGCATATGTGGGTTGACACCTATTCCGGAAAATTCTAAGTGCTCAACGACCATAACACCACGACACCTGGCTAATGCCGCAAAGGCGGAAATCGTTGGCTCACGTTGGCTAGTGAACGCTCCCCAAAGAAAGGCGATCATAGCCTACGATCAACCTGGGGCAAATAGACCTTTGACTTTACCGGACAAAACAATGTGGATCAGTGTTCCCCAGGGGACAACCATACACATTGGTGATTTGAAGCTCTATCACCTCTACCCGGAACAAAGGGATGCGACTCTGGACGACTCAGAGTACCTAGAAAACATGACTATAGACATAGATCCCGAAACTCTAGTAAGGATCCGTTTTCAGGGTACCAAAGTCGTCGACGTGGAACCAATAAACCGAGTTCTCAAGTCCCTCAGGTCCGGAATTAAGAACCCGATCCAACCGATTGCCTATGCGTGGTCAAGCACAGACACGTTAATCGTAGTCCTGCAAATGATGATATTCCTCGTGATGTGCGGGATGCTCATATCCCAGTTCCGGTGCATCCGGTCACTCCGAGCCCAACTGGATCGCCATGCAGCGCACCTTGATATGATTATGTCTCGCGTACGTGGGTCTGCAAAGAAACAACTCCAACGGGACAGCGTGATTGAATCTGACAACCAGGGTGAGGTGGAGCAGTGAAACAATGTTTCTAGTTGCTTAGTCACTACTCTTGTCGATGTTGAAACGTTGTTTATTTGGTTTTGATATTTGTTTTTGAGCACCTCAGTAAAAATGAGTTTTGTATGTATTTTAGTTGGAGACTGTAAAGGACTTTAACTATGCCAACATGCAGTTCACTCGTTAAAACCTAATCGTTGAAGAGTCAATGTAGTCAATGCTACCTTAAGTACCATAACTTACATTGGTCTCACCATCTTCAAGCCGAACCTACTCGAACAATTCTATTCGGAGGGATAGCTAATTCTTTTTGATGAGTCTCGCCATAGACTCCAAAAACATTTATGGGGAAACCAAACACCCAATCTCAAGTCATTCGTTTAAAAGGCAACAGTCAAGTAAACCAACTATAGTGGCCATGTAAGTCTAACATAGACAAAGTTAGCGATGGTGGTATAGTTGGAACACCCTTCTATAGGTATAGACCCCTATAACTACCCTTTTCAGCATGTTCCACCCCTTAACTGGTAGCTGTAGCTGTTCCAAATCATACTAGCTTACACACCAGGTGCATATAGGTTAAGGCCTTATGTAAAATCCCCTTCATAAGCCCACCTTAAACCACATAATTGCATGACACATAGAACCAGAACGGCACCGACTGGACGTCACCCAGCGACGACCTTCGCTGGAGGGGACCTGCAATCCTGACGTTGATCTCCAACCTGCATCCAGTGGCTGCATCTTCAGTTCAATCGAAGGGAATCTTCTACATGCTGATTAATCAACAACTCCAATCGTTGTGGAATTACCGTTGTGGATTATATGACTTTTTCCAATGGAATTACCAACAACATTATGGGATTACCTTCTTTGACTTTTGTTTTCCTCTTGCTGGATTACATCAAGCTCAAGGACATTCGGAGGCATAAGTTCATGATGGAATTCATCCCCATGGACAGGCGATGATTTCCAAAGGGGGGACTGTAGTGAACTAAGCCTCCGGTCAAAACCTGACCCTGAAGACCTTAATGGGACAGGAATTGTATTTCATTGATTTGAATCCAGAAATACAAATTAGCTCATCCAGAGACTTTCTAATTGTATCCCGAACTAATCAATTGAAAGAACACTCTCTTTTTATATTGTCATTACTATTTTTACAAATGTCTTGAAAATCAAAAGGTGTTTAGTTCAAATCATTTTAAATGTTGAAGTGAACTACTCATTTTAAATCAACTGTGAAACAGTATTAATGATTTTTTAATCCTCATTCAAAGTAGAAATCAAGTTAATGTCTGTTACAAAGTAATTATGCATTTTTTGATCTTCTGTCTGAAATGAGAAGTAGTGATGTCGGTCGAAAGTCAGAAAGAAGTTATTGGAACGAACTGTCATGTTTTTAAACCTCTCAGACAGAAATAAGAAGCTACTGGCACCTGCGTCCCCCCACTTCGCCAAAACATTTCTCTGTCTGCTCCTAAACATTTCTCTGTCTGTTCCTAAACATCTCACTGTTTTTCTGACTTGTAGTAACCCTCTTACGTCACTAAAACCACACCCCTGTTGGTTCTTTCAACCAATCAGGACTTCCCAAAAGGGACCGGAAACAGAACTCTTTAAAGGTCGACACTTCCTAGTTCCAGTTGGTTCTGGGAGCACATGAGAACAGGAGTTCTGGGAGACATGAACCGAAGTTCTGGAGAGAACAGAAGTTCCATGGAGAAGGAAGACAGTGCGACTTTGCAAGGGTGAAGTCCACGGTGGTCATTTTCTGAAAGATGACACCTGTCTAAGTGTTGATTCCGGTCATTACGCCAAAGACCTATTCAACATCTCAGGAGTTCAGCACGTTTGCTGAAATTCCACTTAACTTAATCCTATCTTTCGTGGAAGTTTATTTTGGAAGCTGGGCCAGTCAGCCTCGTCATCCCAAGTTGATGAGACGCGGATAAATCCCTGGAGGTAAAAAGACTCAGCCTTGCTGGACGCCAGGAGAAGACCTCTCTGAAACCCCACCAAGGTAAAGAGTCGACGCTCTGGTACATCTAGCCAAAATCACTGGGAAACGTCACTGGTTTCAAACAAGATAACTCCCCATCTTTTCTTTAGTATCTTAGTTAACCCTAAGTATCCACTTTCCCTCCTTAAACTTTACTCCATCTCTTCTATTTTGCCAGTAAAAAGATAAGCTAAGCCTGCAGTAATTAATCCAGATATCTTCAGATATGTCTGTTGTATTTTAGTTGCAAGTGAGAAATCATGGCCGTATTATTCCTCATTGTAAAGCTCATTAATTAAGCTGTGTTATTGCATTCAATCAGAATAATCACGTGTACAATGTTTGATGTTAAATTTTGATTCTGTTAATAAATGACCACATTCATTTTGATGGGTCAAAGAAAATTAACGTCTCATGTCACTGATTAGACCATCTCCGACACAGTACTTCTAAGCACAATATCACTTAGTCCCGAAAAATGAAAGAATCCGTTTAAATTGTGCTCTACAAATAAAGATGACTTGACTTGACTTGACTAAATTAAGTATAATATCATGTACTTGAACTAGTCCAGATATTATAAAATGTAAGAGAGCACCCTTGAGCTAAATCCATCTCTCGGCTCTCTCACTACACAAGTGACCGAAAATGAGTACTCTTTAAAAAATCAACACTTCCTGGAACTATTCAGTCTTATTCAGTCTTCTGGAGTCTTCTGGAGTCTCAGCGGAGTCACAACGCCTCGCTGTGAACTCACCCGGGTGTAACGCCCTACAACTTCAAAGAATGCTTGTTCTGTTGAACAGAGTAAACCACACGACTTCTGACGATGACCAGCCACCCTGACCGGAGACGCTGTAAAGATAACGTGCATTGGGATATCTAGACCGGAGCTGATCTATCATCTGCAAAGGTAAAGAGACGTCACGAGTTGCCACGCACTAAGTGGACCGGGGGTTTGAGCTGGTGTTGAAAGAAGCGTGCTAATTCTGGTCAACAAACATATATCTTCCTTCATCCATCTTCCTTTTAAACGTCTCCATTCCTTCCCTTAAACTTTTCTATTTGTCAGTAATGTTCTGTTGTCTTGTTAGTAAAGCGTGTCAAGATTTTATTAATCAGAAACAGATCAGCAAATCAATGTGTACATGTTTTGCTGTTAAGTTTTGATTCTGTTAAATAAATGACCGCATTTATTCTGATGGGTCAAAGATAAAATGGCATCTCATGTCACTGATTAAACAATCCTCACAGTTATCTCGGTCACATGACACATAATTTAACTCGAAAAAGAAATAATCCATTGTAATTAAATAATTAATATTCTTTGTTCTTGAACTAGCTTTAAGAATAATTAATTAGTAGTGAAGCTACAACAAAGCTGTCCCTACATTCACTACATATTTGGTGGCCCGTAAGTTTTCTAAAGAGATATAATTATATGTGACCCGAGACCTGTGTTACTGTGAAATAACGCGTCATGTTGGCATATAAAAGTCTGAGTTTTGACCTTGGTACAGACATGATTTATGCCTGTCGTGTTCAGAAAGATGCAGAATTACGTCAATGTGTTCATTTTAAAGTTGAAATTGTCAACCTGTTTGTGTAACTAAACTGTAAGCAGTGGGAATAACGCATTCATTCTGTTTGAAACTCTAGCATGGACCGGGAGTTCTGCGTGTCTGACCCGGTTCTGTTTTCTGGACTCATCGAGTCGTGTTTTACATGGTACGTTGTCTGAAGCTGAGCGCCGACTCAGAGCTGCTACAATGCTGATTCGTTACGTTTCACAGTAAATTGTGCATTTTTGTGAAGCTTTAATGGGCGATAATTTGACCGGGGTGTTGATGCTAACTGCTAGCTTAAGGCGAGTGCACACGAGCTGTGATTGGTCGACAACCGCTGTTTGGGACGTTCTGATTCGCTTAGAAGCTGGTGACGTATCGCCGTGTATGTCCACTCACTCTGGTGTCAGTGCGTAAAGCCCACCCCTGATGTTCACGTGTCTGTGAAGTCACGTGACCCCGGAAATGAAGCTCGTTTTAACGGAGTCTTCCTTTGTGTTTAAAAATGCTGAATAAAGCCCTGACATTCATTCATACTCATGAGTACATGCAGAAAGAGCGTGCTTGTAAAGCAACGCCAAAAATGAAAAATGAAAATGAATTGAAACGTGAAAAAGAGGTCTCACAAGCTCAGCTGTTGTTACAAGCAGACTCATATGAGAAAAAGCTGCGTGAAGCACTGTGTTCAGACTATGATGCTCTGCACCAACAGCTGCAACTCACATCAAAAGCTCTGGACGAGTGCAGATTGGAAAAAGCAGCGTTAGTCCAACAAGACGTGCGTTTACAAAGTGAGTGTCATACATCACATGAACGTTTAACAGCCTGTGAGGCAAAACTTGTTGCAGCCACAAATAAAATTTCTGACGAGGGGCAAGGATGTCTGGAACTCAAAGACGAACTGGGTCAGAGTCCAGATCACCCATCACCACCTCAGAAGGATTTTGCTATACCTCCTACAAATAATACCCTTCTGCAACCTCCACGTGAGTATAGTGAATCACTTCCACGTGCTATTTTTGTTCTAACAACACCAATTCCTCAACCTCTGCTTTCAATAGCGGAATTGCATAAAATTGCAAAGTTTGTCCAACGCTTTGAGCCAGGGCCGTTGGGTTCGACCGACAATAAGGCCTATCTGCACGACCTTGACTTCCAATTAAGAAGCTATCCAAACGCAACAGTTGAGGATAAAATAGGTTTGATCAGGCTCACTTCAGCCAGGACGGTGTTTCCCTTCATAGAGCGTCAACCTGATGCCACACGAAAGGATTACCACCTGTTATGTGCTGCTCTTATGAAAGAGTATACCCCTTGCACGGGACTTGGCAGATATCCAGCCGCCGACAAGATCATGCAAGGTAAGAATAAGCACCCCAGGACATATTATTCCAGAATTTGGCAGGCTTATTTTGGTTACAGGAACGAAACCGGCATGGAAGAGGAAGAAGCGTTTAAGTTCGTTTTCAGCAAAAATCTCCACCCTGACATAAGGATGTCAGTGCAAATGATGGCTAATTTCAAAGAAAAAACCATCAGTGAGATAAAAAATTGTGCTGTGAATGTCTTTGAAGCCCGTTCACAGGCCAAAACACCCAATGAGGTGTTCCCAGGTGAGAGGATTCCTGCCCAGTCATTAGAATTGGAAGGGACAAGAGCTTCAGCTCCCCCTCCCCCTCCCAAAAAAAGGCGAGAGGAAATTAGGCTTCCCAGCAGCCAAACCACAACAGATGAGTGTTCCCTGGTCCAGACAGGATCCTAAATGGTTTCCCAAGAAACCAATGGATGAACGAATGTACCAGAAGGGGGGCGAACGCCCTAAGGGTAAAAAGTATGGCACCAAAGGTAACCCATACAACCAGGGATCCCACTGGGAACCCCAGAGGAGGGGACCTGCTCCCCCTCCGCGTCGGCCTGAACAGCCTGAGACGAAAAAAGAAACAGTAGCAGGTCCAGAAAGCGAGCCCCAGACCTCTGAGCTTGGACGAGATAGAGAGTGTGCGTCGGTTCTTGGAAATGTTGAAAGGTGTTGCCACGGACAAACAACCTGACGCGTTGTGCGGCAATATCATTGCTGATGAGTCAGAGCACACAACAACACAGTTACTGTTGTCACAGACAGTCACTATAACGTTGTTGTTGTAAACTCTGACAGGCCCTCACCAGAAAAAGGGGGGGTACAATCACACGTCACCGACGGTGACCCATCACAAACTAAAACCTCAGAAACAGCAACAGCTGTGCTAACTGTTCAGACAAATCAGGGTGACACAAACAACAACGTTGCCGCTGTCACAGACAGCCACCAGGACCTTGTTGTTACTATGTTTTAATTGTAATTGTTTTTGTTTTTAACTGACTGATTTTTTATTCTTGTTTGTTTTTAACTTCTGTACTGTGCAACACTTTGTGCACCTTTTGGCTGCTGGAAAGGGCTCTATAAATAAAGTTTGATTGATTGATTGATTGTTACAAACAATAAGAGCCCCTCAACACACAGAGAGCGGGTGATCTCATACATCAATAACGGAGGCCCGTCAAAAACCGAACTCTCAGGACCAGCAGCGACTGCACCAATGGTTCGGATAAACCGGGATTACACAGGCAAAGGTAAAGGTAAGAAGAAACGTTGGCCAAAACCTACAAGGTTCCTGTGTAACCTGATCAGAAAGGGGGTCACTAAAAAAGCTTACCTGTCGATCACACTTGAAGGGGTCCTCACACATGAAGCCCTACTGGACGGTGGAGCCGACATAACTATTATGTCAGCCAAACTGTTCGAAGAGCTCAGGACCGCCGCTAACGGTGTTCACAGGGAAATACCTCTCATATAACGTGCTATATAACTGCAGGGCC
Source organism: Nematolebias whitei (assembly GCF_014905685.2). Lineage (NCBI taxonomy): Eukaryota > Metazoa > Chordata > Actinopteri > Cyprinodontiformes > Rivulidae > Nematolebias > Nematolebias whitei. The sequence goes on along the minus strand of NC_056516.1, from coordinate 743,947 downwards.
TCACAGAGACGAGGACAACACTAACAGCTATAGCTATGGTTCACATGTAGGTTGGCGAGATGACCCTATACCACCCGGTACATGTGTCTACGGTTGACTCATTCCCATTTTTGATCGGCCAGGATTTTATAAATCACTTTGAGGCGATTATAGATTATGGTGAACAGACAATGTGGGCCAGAGTGAGCAAACCCCTGCCAATACTCATGCCTCCTGAGACAGTCACAGACTGCCCAACAGCAGGCATCGTAGAAGGCACCGAGGACCTCCCAGCAGAGAACACAGTCCCGGTAAATAAGCCTTTAAAAGCATGTGAAACCAAAGAGACCCAACCGGTGGGCCCAACTCTGACCGAACAAGAAAGCCTTCTCTGCGAGCTGAGACAGTCAGAGCCCACCGCATACTACCTATCATTGGTAGTTAAAGGTGTAAAGATCCAAGGATCCCACACTGAAGATGCTGTACTGTCGATGTGGCCAGATAAATCAGCTATTAACCAAGCTTTGTACGAAACATTGGTTAAAAAAATTTGGGTCCAGTTCTGATCAAGAAAGCTTTCCGCTTTCCATTATATCCCAACAGTTCACGAGTGATGACTGCAAAAGGAGTCATTAACCTGAAACTGATCTGGAACCAACGGGAACTGGTCCACCCATTCCTCGTGGTCCCAGACTTACCACATGCAACCTACATAGGCTCTGACATCTTGGTAAGATTAGGTGTCCGAGTGGACACCAGCCACAATGTACTGTAGTCACTAAAACCAGCCAAAAAGGATCCTCCTGTGCTAGACACAGCAAGCCTTATGGTTGGACAGACCATTCCAGAGGTCTGCCAGGTTGCTAGTAACCAAAACACCTCAGTACCACCTCAGGTAACAAACCTAATGGTACGAGTCCACATCGTGGCGGGACAAGCTATTAGCCTTAAGCAGGCATACTTTCAACCATCTCCTACGTTTTTCAAACTAGGACTGTCCATTGAGGCCGCAAGACAAGTGAGCCTCGACTCCAGAACCACATCTGTTGCTGTGTGTAACACAGGCACAGAGGAGGTACTGATCCCGAGAAACACAAGGCTAGGATGGTTGATCTCCACAGATTTTCATGATTTTGAACTTGGCATTCCATTTCTGGGAGGATTCCCAGACAACCTGGTATCGAGTCAAGAGACTGGTCCAGTTTGGTTCACGAAACCAACACAGGCCATAGCTCTCTTCTCAACCAATGATGTCGATTTAGGACCTCAAACCTATAGTGTCTTACCTATAGACAGGTCTGATGGCACAGAAAGGGACTCACTGGAGCTCCCCAAACATAAAGAACCCCTAGCAATCTCTTCACAGATTGAACAGTTGGTCGCCCAAGCCGACGCCCTGACGACTGATGAAGAAAGGGACAAACTCCGCCAAGTTCTCATGAAATATGAGAAGTAATTCTCGACTGACTCGATGGCTTGTGGGTTGACCTCGCTTCACACAGTGAGCATCCCAACTCTGCCAAACTCACTGCCTACATTTGTCAGACAATACAAGATTCCCCTGGCAGCACATCAACCTGTCAAGGAAATCATTGATGACCTTTTAGATAAAGGCATAATCAGACATTGTAATAGCACCTACTTTGCACCTTTATGGCCAGTTTTGAAACCAAATGGTAAGTGGAGACTTACCATAGACTACAGAAAGCTAAACAAACAAGTTCCTTTATCTAGGTGGCCAATGACCCAGATCCAACAGGAACTGTCCAAGGTCACCAATGGTAAGTACTTTTCCACCCTCCACGTCGCCTCTGGTTTTTGGACCATTCCTGTGCGTGCCGAGGACCAACACAAACTAGCTTTCACTTTTGGTAGCCGACAATACACCTTCACCAGGTGCCCCTTTGGCTACGCTAACTCACCAGCTGAGTTCAACATCTTTTTGAACAAAGCATGTCCAGACGCCCATGAACGTGGGACACTGATCTACGTGGATGATGTCCTTTTGAGGCAGCCACTATTGGACTTACACTTGGCTGAGATCGACCACGTTCTGAATCAACTTACTACTGCTGGTGCTAAAATCTCACTGTCAAAATGCCAGTGTTGTAGGACCAAGGTGGACTACGTTGGCCTACTAGTAGGACCAGACGGAGTACAACCACAATTGACTCGCACCCAAGGCCTAGATATCTCAAAGTCCCCACCAATCTCAGAGAACTACAAAGTTTTCTGGGCGTGTGTAACTACTCACGCCAATTTATAGAGAACTATGCAGACCTTGCGAAACCACTGACTGAACTCTTAAAGAAATATGTCCATTTGTCTGGACTGATAACCAACAGCAGGCAATGAACGCTCTCAGGGACAGACTCAAGTCAGCCCCATGTCTAGTCTATCCAGACTACAACAAAGAGGTTCACTTGGAAGTGGGCTTCTCAGCTCACTGAATGAGTGCAGGTCTGTACCAGATGCACGATAAAGACAAGTGTGTGGTGGCCTACGCCAGTAAGACAATGGCAGGCCCCGAATTAAAGTTCTCAGACTGTGAGAAAGCTCTACTGACCACTGTGTGGGCAGTTAAACACTTCTCCAGTTACATAGGTGGACAAAAAATCGTTGTTGAAACACAACACCAGCCATTAACTTTCCTGAATAGCCAACCCATCAGAGATGGTGTGGATACAAACTCACGGGTAGCCACGTGGCTCATGGCGCTTCAAAGTTTTGACCTAGACATCCGCTACGGACAAAACAAGAAGTCACATTTGGGCACCGGCCTGGCACTCTGCCAGGAGTGTACACAAGATGTACCTGCCACCCATCCGCCGGCTGCAGAAAAACCCTCAGTAAATGAGGACCCAAATCACCACTACTTTGATGGCAATATCTGCAAAGATATGACAACACTGTACGTGGATGGATGCTAATTCCACCACGAACAAACCTGCAAATCAGGTGTTGGAGGGATTCTCCTCCAAGACCAACAAGAGGACACTTTTAGCCATAAATTAGGCTCTCAGACTTCTCAGTACGCTGAGATAGAGGAATCCTAATAGCTCTCCAGATGGCAGTAGAACGCTCCATTCAAACGCTAGTCATCTGTACGGACTCTAATTAAGCTCGACTTAGTTTCTTGTGTCATCTCGCTCTGTAGAAACAGAGCGGCTTCCTCACAAGCAACAAGAAAGTGGTCAAACACAAAGATCTTTTCATGGAATGTGATCACTTGGTGACATCACATGACCTACAGGTCTACTGGAAAAAAGTTCTAGGACATTCTAGAGTCCTAGGCGATGACAAGTGGTATAATGACCTTGCAGACTTCCTAGCCAAGGACGGAGCCGTGGACAGCCCTCCGAGGTCCTTTGAACCCTCCTGGCTGCTCGCAACTCTGTCAGTGCAACCTACAGCCGAGGTAATGGCAGTCACACGTACACAGGCTGCAGCCAAGCCGGCTGACAACACAGTCTCTGTACAACCCGTGCTGACTGACCCAGACATCATCCAACTTCAGAAGTCGGATCCTGCGATAAACTCGATGATGCTGTACTTGACTGACCCAGAGAAAAACACCCTGTCCGAAGCCGACCTGGATTTTAATTCAGACCTTAAAGTCCTCTTTCAGCTGCGCAAACAGCTAAAACTAATCAAGGGCATCCTAACTTTTGCTCATGGACCGACGTCCTCACCCGTGTTCGTGGTCCCCCATGACCACAGGGGGGTGATGTTAGTTCATGCGCATGACCTCTTGTCCGCGGGACACAAGGGAGATAACGCCACGCTGAAAGCATTAAAACAAGTTGCTTATTGGCCTGGAATGAAAAAGGATGTCAAGAACTACATAAAAGCGTGCCTGGTCTGTGGCCAGTTTCAGCCATCCAGACCACTCCACAGAGCACCACTGCAAAGTAGAGGCATTGCATTCCCATGGTCCGACCTCCAGATCGACTGGGTTTAACCACTTACTAAGAGCACTAGAGGAAATAAATATTTTCTCACGGTAACTTGTGCATTTACCATATGGGTAGAATGACTACCAGCTCCTAACAACACAGCACAAACAACTGCTATGTTACTAATGAATCATGTATTTTCAAGGTTTGGACTTCCCCTCAGGGTGAACTCAGACCAAGGTACACACTTCACAGCTGAAGTGATGAAAGAACTGTGGAAGATGCCAGGCATCAAAAATCCGCTAAAGGACGAAAGGCGTACTATGACCAAAAGGCCTCTCACGAGGAACTCCAAGTGGGAGATAGGGTCTAGTACTACACGTTCGCCCCCACAGCCGGGAAAAGAGAGTCCGGGACCGGAACTCTCGCCTACAAACTGATGCCCAGGTGGACTGGACCCCACCTGATAACAAACTGTCTGCAGTTGTCTATCAGATCAAAATCAGCAAAGGCCAAAAAGAGACAATTGTTAAATGGGTACATCGAAACCAGGTTAAACTACACAAGGCGTTCAATAACTCCACAGGAGACAAAGATCTCACAAACTCAGACCTAGTGGGGAAAAAAGGTCGTCCAAGCAGAAACTAAATAAGTTTAAGCTTAATTAAGTGTTAAGATAACAACTCAGACGCGATAACGTGATCGAATCTGACAATCAGAGTGAGTGTTGCAGCGAAACGTTGTTTCTAGTTGCTTAATCACTACTTTTGTCTATGTTGAAACATTGTTTTTCCTAGTTGCTTAATCACTACTGTTGTCAATGTTGAAACATTGTTTATTTGGTTTTGGTATTGTTTCTGAACACCCCCAGCAAGAATGAATTTTGTGTGTACTTTAGTTAGAGACTAAGAGGACTTTAACTATGCCAACATGCAGTTCATTTGTTAAACTTCAACCTTTGAGGGGTCAATGTGGATTAATGCTACCTTAAGTAGCATAACCCACATTAGTCTCACGACGCTCAAGCCGAACCTACTCGAACAATCCTATTCGGGGGTGGGGGGGTAGCTAATCCTTCATTTGAGTCTTGCCATAGACTCGAAAAACATTTATGGGAAAACCAAAAAAACAAAACCTCAAGTCCTTCTTCTAAAGGGACAACAGACATCCATCCATCCATCCATCCATCCATTATCTTTACCCGCTTATTCCATTTTGGGTCACGGGGGTCGCTGGTGCCCATGTACAGCAATCACTGTGCGAGGGGCGGGGTACACCCTGGACGGGCCGCAAGTCCATCACAGGGCCACATAGAGACAAACAAGACAAACAACCATTCACTCTCCCACTCACACCTAGGGACAATTTAGAGTTACCAATCAGCCTAACATGCATGTTTTTGGTCTGTGGGAGGAAACCGGAGTAACCAGAGAAAACCCACGCATGCACGGAGAGAACATGCAAACTCCACCCAGAAAGGCCCCTGGACCGGGGTTTGAACCAAGGACCTGCTCGCTGAGAGGCAGCAGCTCTACCAGTTGCGCCACCGTGCTGCCCGGACAACAGACAATTGAACCAAACTATATTTTGCCATGTAAATCTAACTTAAACCAAGTTAGGAATGGAAAAATAGTTTGGTCTGCCCTTCTATAGGTATAAATCCCTATATATAATTTTTCAGCATGACCCACCCTTTAATTGGTACCTGTAACTGATCTAAACCATGATAGCTTACACACCAGGTGCATATAAGTTAAGGTCTTATGTAAAATCCCACTCATAAGCCCAACTAAAACCACATAAATGTATAACACATAGAACCAGAATGGCACCCACTGGGAACCACCAGCAGCAACCTTCGCTGAAGGGACCTACAACTCCAACGTGGGTCTCCAATCTCCATCTAGTGGTCGCTTCTGCAGTTCAATCGAGGGAACCCCTCTACATGTTGATCAATCAACACCTCTAATCGTTGTGGATTTAACGTTGTGGATTATATGACTTTTCCTATGGATTACAGACTTTGTTTCCAAGGGGTTAAAGCATTGCTGCAATGGAATTACCAACAACATAATGGAATTACCAACAACATTATGGAATTACCAACAACATTGTAGAATTACCTAAACCATTGTGGGATTACCTTCTTTGACTTTTGTTTTCCTCTTGCTAGATTACATCAAGATCAAGGACATTTGGGGGCATAAGTTCATGTTAGAATTCATCCCCATGGACAGGCGATGATTTCCAAAGGGGGGACTGTAGTGAACTAGGCCTCCGACCTCAACCTGTCTCTGAAGACCTTCAGGGGACAGAAACTGCTATTTCATTGATTTGAATCCAGAAATACTAATTATCTCATCAAGAGACTATTTAATTGTATCCTGAATTAATCAATTGAAAGAACACTCTTCCTTTTTTTCATTATCATTACTACTTTAGAATATCTTGATAATCAAAGTGTGTTTAGTTCATACCATTTCTAAATGTTGAAGTGAACCACTCATTTTAAATCAACTGTAAACAGTATTAATGATTTTTAAACCTCCTTAGACTTAGAAATCAAGTTAAATGTCTATTTACAAATTAATTGTGCATTTTGATCTTCTGTCTGAATGAGGAGTAGTGATGTCGGTCGAAAGTCAGAGACAGACAGAGATGAGTTATTAGAACCAAGTGTCTTGTTTTTAAACCTAGCAGACGGTAAATAAGAAGCAACTGGCACTTGCTTCCTCTCACCTCTTATAAACATTTCTCCGTCTGTACTAACCATTCCTAAACATTCCTGCTGTCTTTTTGACTCCTAATTGTCAGGGTTTGGTGGACAGGAACGAACCCAGTAGTGCAGACAGGACTCAACTCGGCAGATTACAAAAATAAGTATTTTAATGATGACACAAAGTAACAAAATAATAAGCTGACGAGGCAGCACCACTTACAAAACTTAGAAGACTCAGGAGGGATACTCAAACGGGACTC
>NC_056516.1:723272-736993 GCF_014905685.2 Nematolebias whitei | reverse complement strand
AAGATCGCCGGTTCAAGCCCCGGTACCGACAACATCAAAAATGTGGATGGGATAGGTGAAGCACCCACATCTGCCCCCATCCTCATTTGCCCCACTCTGGGCCCTTGAGCAAGACCCTTAACCCCCACCATCTGCTCCTCCAGGGCCGGTTCCATGAATAACTGCTAGTGGAAAAGCCTTGGAACTGTACTGAGTCGAGTCGAACCATGCTGTACCGGTACTAATGGAAAAGAGCCACAATTTTCATTGGTCCACTGTGACCTGTTCGATAATTTTATTGGTCAGATTTTTTTTAACCTTTATTTATAAATTTAGTCTCATTGAACCACAAGGACCTGAGAGAGATGTGTGGGAGTTGTGGGAGCGCCCAGGTGTGACGAGGCTAAATGTTTTGGGGGCATGAAGCTCGTTAACTTGTCAACAAAAAAAAAAAAATCCATAAATTAATGTTCAATGCATGTGAAAAAAGTAGTGGCTTATAATCCAAAAATTATACTTTATCATTACAACATATACCAATCCCGTTTATTCATTTTTATGCAACATTATCACATATGTCAATAGTCCATGCACAGAAACCTCCAGATAATGTCTGAGCTCCAGAAATGCTTGAGTTAAAGGCTGAAGTTGTGTGGAAGTTGATCTCCATCTAAAATATTTAATTCATCATGGCTAACAAATTGTGGAAAAACATAGGTAAAGCTATAATGAGGGTAGAATTTTAGCTCACCATAGAAATAAATGCAGAGAGGATCTCTGAGTACTGTTAGGTTAAGTAATTTTTTTTGAAGAAACCCAGTTTTACTCAGGGTGAAGAATTGCTTTGGTAAAGACAAAAACTGCTAATTTTACCAACTTTGTATGAATGTGACCCCACCAGAACTGCAGGGGAACATTTCATGTCCCAGGTACCTGCAAGATGAGATATTTTTCCCCAAGTGATTTATTAAACAGTGATGACTGTACACCAGAACAGTGTTGAGGATGTGGAGGGGTGGAGGAGTGTGTGTATCACTTTCCCTTGGGAGGAGTGTGCACAGAGCTTTGTGACAAATTAACATCAGAATGATGTTTCTAGACGTTACAGAGGAAGGGTTTAACTTCTTCTGTGCTTATTAATGTCATTTCATCACTTCTATCTTTTGTTTTGTTTTTGTCAAAAAAAGTGTGTTTGTGTGTGTGTGTGTGTGTGGGGGGGGGGGGGGGGGGTGCTTCTAGCCAGACAGTTCTTAGCCACATCAAACTGACTTTTTTATCTCTAAAATTAAACCTTTATTGGACTTCAGCTAAATGTGGCCTGCCAAAACAAAGACCTCCAAGGATGAGCAGGCTGGAGAACTTTAATGTCCGTGGAATATTTTTCTTTTGTGACTCATGCAGTTATCAACACTGTGATTATTTGGTAAGATAATTAAGCATTAATTCTCTTTTTGAAGACTTACATATAATTAAAACATTAATTAAATATGCAGTTGACAAAACACATCATCCGTAAGGATAAAAATCTAATTATACACTCAATTTGCTTCCTATGCTCATGTAGACCAAACATGATCTACATGTTACCAAGATACAAAGATACCATCAGCATTTTTACATTTTAATTATGATAAAGTTCTTTTTTTCTAATGATCTGAGACACCATTATTCACTGAACTGAAAAAGTATGTTTCTTTTGCCTGCTCCCATCTTGATGGGTCACCAAAGCAAATGAACCCGCTTTACCAAAAGATTTGGTAAACTGTTTTATGCTGGCTGCCCTTCCTGACCCAAACTTGGGCTTGAATCAGCAGCCCCATGATTTCAGTGCTGTGACCTAACCACTGAGCTGCCACAAATTTGCATTTTGCTGGCATAGGTTGTGTTGTGACTGGCCCTTCTAGTGATTTTCTAGTTCAGCCATGTTTTTCTTCTTATACTGTACCTCTTAGCTACTGTTTTCCTGCATCTTGCAAGCATATTTGCTATGTATCTGGTCAGTTGGTCTCTCAACAAAATTGATAAAATTTGCTAAACGATGAGACAAGCTTCAGGCGAGTCAAACTGCCCTGATGACATGCACGCAGCTGGATATGTCTGACTCCTGGAGGAAGTGGAATGTGATGTGTTTATCGCTGCTGTCGAGCAAGGATGTCAAAGATGCATTTATAATTGGATTTATGATAACAGGTTTCCTCTTTTTTTGGAATCAGCTGGTTCCTGGTTTCTCAACATACAAAGCTGTATGCTGTATAGCTGCAACTAATTTGGCCCTGGTCAGGCTGCTGGCCTAATGTGATGGTTTGCTCCATGTCTCGAGCACCCAGACTCAATTGCTTAGCTAACTGAACCATAAATTGGATGTGATTTGTGAGAATCGCAGGCCATTTGCAGTCCATAGGTCTCGCTGGCAGGATGGATCAGATCTCAGGGAATATGCTCTGGCACAGAACAGTGGTGTGTCCATTTAATTTGGACGTTTTGGAATCTACGTGACTCAAGGCAAATAAAATTCAGTAAAGCTCTGCCTGTCTCCAAATCAAATGTTCATCAGAATTCAGCTCCTTCTGCTGGCTTTGGCAGGCCACCTTATCTCAATTCGCCTGGAGGCTCTGTAAATCTGATGGTCTGCCCCCTCCCCTCCCACCGAGGAAGTCTACGGACCTATCAGGGGGAAATCGGCTGAATAAACATTGTGCCTTCATTTTAGAACTCTTGGATTCTCACTAGCGCTGTCCTTGGCCAACCTCGGCACCCCCCGAGAATGTTTACAGATCTTACCAGAGGGAACGTTGGTTACGTACTGTAACCCCAGATTCTATGAGTATAAGCGTAGCCCTTTAAGGCCTTCGCTTTAGTGGGTTTATCCCGTTATGCGCAGCATAAGCACTGAAAAAATTTAGTCCACGCCCACCTGCTGTGTGGGCCCCACCCGGTCCGTATAAATTACGTTAAGAGCGGGAAATCGGCTCCCAAAATAGCTTTTTCTTCAGCCATTTAGGAGCCAGTGAGGCCCGACGCTTAAAGGGCTACGCTTATACTCATAGAATCTGGGGTTACAGTACATAACCAACGTTCTATGTCGTATAAGCTTCGCCCTTTAAGGCCTTCGCTTTAGTGGGTAAAGGGCGAAGCCGATGTGGTCCTCGCCTCACTGGGTCCATTCGAACACAGTTTGACGCGGAAGCTTGCCCAAAAAACGTCTTTTCACTCAGCTCCCCGTGTGCATAACTACGCGTTGCGTAATTATGTGCCATGCACAGACGCATGTTGTGTAACTATGCGTACTGACAAAAACATGAACGCCCCAGAAAATTTTCAACGAGGAAAGGATGTTGAAAAGAAGGGGGGGGGGGGGGGGGCATGAACCAACTGGTTCATGGCTGAGTATTATAAACAGATCAAAAAACAATGAACTGATTATTGATCAAATGAACTGATTGGTAACAATAGTCATGAACTGATTAATGACAATAGAACCAAAAACACAGACACAACTTGTGACTGATAACAACATCTCACACTGTAATGCATGCAGACAGAAGTGAGCTTAAACAGAGTTCCATGAAAAACAACAATATTCATTCTGTTAGAGCACTAAGGACAGAATGTGTCATGGGACGAGCCGTCACATCACGTAGGTAAAAGCGAATAAATGAGCAGGGTGTTGACCATGCAGCCGCAGTGCAAATGTCCTGCATTGACATACCATTATGCAAGGCAGTCGAAGATACGATACCCCTGGTCGAGTGTGCTTTGAGGTTGACAGGAGGCTCTAAATCTGATGCTTGCAGGCTTCAGAAATGGCCTCACACAGCCAGTGTGACAAGCGCTGGGTGGATAACGGGCAACCTGCAGATGCATCTCTATAATGCACAAACAAGTGTTGAGTTTGACGCATTACAGCTGTGCGCGCTATGTAACATGTCAACGCCCGCACCGGACAGAAAAGATGAAAGGATGCTTCTTCTTCTGATCTGTGGGGGGGAGGGAAAAAAAACCCCTCCAACGATATCACTCTTGATTTTTAAAGAGCTCGTGATGTTTTAGGCATATAAGCTGGGTTTGGTCTTAAATCAGCTGAACTACCGTCAGCCTGAATTCTGAGACATGACGGAGCGGCAGAGAAGGCAGATAAAAACACTCACTCTCTTAGCGGGTGTTAAAGCCAGCAGCAGTGCTGTTTAAAGAGACAAGAATTTAAGTGGAACCTGATCCAAAGGCTCAAATGAAGCTTTGATCATGACCTGCAGGACCAGTATTAAATCCCACTGGAAAACAAGTGGGTGTGGGACAGACCTGCGTCTCTGTGCACCTTTTAGAAAACGTTTCATCAGAGGATGATAAAACCTGTTCTGTCTCAGAAACCTTCATGTCAAGAAGAGATGGCTGCAGCGTACGTTTTAAACGTGCTGGATGCAGATTTCTATCCATCAGCTGCTGCAGAAAGAACAGCATGCCACCTAAAGAACATGAGGAGGCCTCTACATACTTCTCTGTACATCAACACTGAAAAGCTGTCCGCTTTGATGTGTACATCGCTGTGGTAGATGCAACACGTGAAACCTGAATTGTGCGCATTACATCCTGTGGGCAACCCATCCTCTGTGAGTGGATTCGTTCAACGGCCAGACCACAGGTGCTGGCCTATTTCTGGGTAACTCCTGGTCGCTCCTCCTGCCTGGAAGGAGAGCGTCCTCCCTCTATGGCAGTTCCCACGGGCACTCCGACAACAGGCGTTTCAGGACTGGAAACCATGGTGCACCCACGCGCTCGGGGCCACCAGGAGAGCTGTCAATCCCTCCTCTTGAGCTCGGTTCAAAGACCGTAAGATCAGAGGAGGCGGAGAAAAAACGCGTACAGGAGCATTTTGGGCCATGGACTGTGGACAAACGTATCCACCCCCCAGCGGTGGTTCGTCTCATGGACTCAGAGAAGCGCATAATTGACACTGAACGTTTCCTGTGTCACAACAGGCCCACAGCCGCTATATCAATCTGAGACAAAATGCTCCATCAGAGGATGATTAAAGGTTTTTCTGTCACCGACAACTTTGAGACAAAAGAAAAAAACACGGTTGCAGCATACAATAGTCGTGCTGGACACCAGATTCTGTCCTTCGGCTGCTGCAGAAAGACAGCATGGACATGAAGTGGCCTCTACGCCTTTCTGTACAGCAGCGTTGGAAAACTGACCACTTGATGTGAACAACGCTGTGGTGGTTGCAGCACGAGACTCCTGAATCGTACGCACTACATCTTGTGAGAGATCCATCCTCTCAAAGATCTGCATTACGACCACAGGCTGTGAGCAGGCACGTCCACCCAGCGGTGGATCGTCCTATGGCTCCACGCTAATTATAATTGACATTGAGCGTTCTCTCGTGTTGCTACACGTCCGCAGACGCTGGCAGGATTCTACCATGTCTGAGTCCTAGTTCTGGGTGGAATAACTGAGATGTACCCACTCCAATAGAGAACAGATTGAATGTGTCCCACACAGCATCTGTCTCATAATGTGGCACGTGGATTGAAAAAATGCATACATTTCCTGCTAGTATGTGTACAACAGTCACTTGTTGTCTGAGAATCACAAACTCTGATGATTCTGCAGCTCAAGGTCAGTGTTGAGTTATATTCAAAGACCCCGTGCGACACTCCAAAACATTTAAAAGGCTGCTGTGTGGGGAGCCACAGCGCCCCACAGTTTGTTAAATGTGTGTGATGTAGATCTGCTGACGGAAAACAGCTGATATCACTTAACCGATTCACGTGAGTTGCACTGCTGCCCCCTGTCTGTACGAGCTGCTCAACGGCAGGTGTCCAGATAACGCAGAATTAAAGCGGCTCAGGCGCATAATGGAGTGTTGTTTCTCACAGCTCAGAAAATTGACAATCAAGAATAAATCTCATCTTTCCGGCTCATTAGGACCAGGAAGTGATGAGAGAGACCTTGTGTTTCCTCTCCATCTGAGATTCTAGAAATTACATTTCAAAAAATAATTTCCTGATCTTCTGCTAGAGGGGACGAGATCTGTTCATAGATGACAGAAAAAACGTCACAGAGTTCCTCCACACCAGGGTTTGAGCTGAACTGCAGCGTGAATCCCGGATGAAAACGATTCGCCCATCCGTCTGGAGGCGCGCGTTCATTGCCACCCGTTATAAGCTATAAAGCGGGCACGCATTTATGCTGTGAAAAAACTCACATACATGCTGATGTGAACTGGAGCGCGCTGATGTGAACTGGAGCGCGCTGATGGTCACGTTGTGTGCAGCTGCTCGGTGTAACGCTCGCAAGCGGATGCACATATGAGCCGACGCGCCCTGAGGGTCGTGTGTGTGCGTCCTCACGCGACGCTTTAAGCCAGGATTGCCGCGGGGGCGCACGTTGGCACTGGTGCGGTAAGGAGGCACCGCGCGCCAATGGTGGAGCGGGGTTACCACTGGCCCGGTCTGCAGAAAACCGTTCATCCGGTCACGTGAACTTTTGAGTGATACCACGAGCTGCAATATTAATTCAGACAAAACCCCTTCTTCGAGGATGTATGAACTGAGCCGCTGAAGGCTTGTGGGGCTGCTGACGCCGCGGGAGCGCGCGTTGGCACTGGAGCGGTCAGGAAGCAGCGCACGGCATCGGTGAAGCGAGGCTACCCCTGGCTCGGTCTGCAGAAAAAAACGTTTATTCTTGGCTGCAAGTCACGTGAACTTCAGAATGATTCCATGCGCTGCAGTATTAATTCAGAAAACCTTCTTCGAGGATAAAGAAGCAGAGCCGCTGTGAGGCTTGTGAAACTGCTAACGCTGCGGGAGCGCGCGTTGACACCGCTGCAATGACAAAACGTGTGTCGCTTCTGCCGGGAGCGAGATACGTTGCTGAGCTCGTACCGTGGTCTCACGTGAACGTTGACGTGAACGGCGGGCACTGAGAGCTACATGTGCGCTTTCATGCCGTGGGGGCGCGCATCGGCACCGCTGACAGTGAATGAAAAACAACCTTAAAAGGCTCATTCGTGATGAGTGTGTGTGATGGAGCCGCTTGTCAGATAAACCATGCTGACAGCCTGGCTAGGAGACACTTCATCAAAAATGATGTTATTTTACAGTGTCATCAACACACCTCCAGCGTCCCAACACCTGATTACCTTCTGTTGAGCTCTGTTTGTTGTCCTGGAGGGCCCCCTGTTGGTGAAGTCCGGGAAAAAAAAATAAACTGCCGGCTGCCGGGGACATCTGACGGGAGGGGCTGGTGTAGCAGAGCTGGGGGAGGCGTTGAGCAGCCGTGGAGCAGCTGTGGAGCAGCTGTGGAGCATCTTGAAGTGATCTCTAGCTGATGAAAAGAGGATCACCAACGGACTCCTGCATTCCTCCTGAGAGGAAGGTGGAGTGACGGGCCAGGAGAGCTTCTGGGACCTCGTTCTCCGGCTGCGATGCGGGGCGGCAGACAGCAAAAGAGGCGCACCGGTTGAGGATGACGTCAGCTGACCTGTAGACTGAGCGTACTGCAGGGGCTGGCAGCGTCGTTAGCAGCGGCCGCTGCGAGAGCGGAGTGAGCCGAAGGACAGAGGGCCACCGTCTCTTCTCGCCTCTGAACGTGTACGCCAACAGCTTAACGTGTTGTTCACTGCGGCTGTGTGGAACACATGCTGGTGAGCTCAGTTGGAGAGCGGTGTCACCGTCTCGGTTATGCTAACCGGAGGCACGGGACGCTGGTCCATCTCGAACATCTTACTCCAATGAAGCCTCCATCAGGCTCGGCTCCAGGGGGCACGGAGGGACTTTCCGCTCATTGAATCCCTGCTCTGGAGATGGGTGCGGACTGTGGAGACCGGCTCCCCCAATCTACCAGGAACGAACCCGTCTGTGGCCTCGCCCGTAGGACGTCCTGTTGGGAGCACGAGGCCATATGGATCAAGACGGTGAGCCGGAATGGAGCCCAGTAAACAACCTTCCCACCGGATCATCCGAACTGGTGGGAAAGGTGTAGGACGTAAAAAAGGGTCCTTTCATGTCAACCTCCTCCTGGGTTACGCCGGGCAACCACTGAGGGCGCCGTCAGCTGGGAGCGGTGTGATCGCCGATGCGAAAACGAGGTGGAATGGGGTGAGCATACACTCAGCCCCCCTCCACCGACACTACGCTCCCCAGGAGGGAATGAGCAGCGAGGGCTGCAACTGAGCGCGCCTGTCCCGGAGGAACCATCCGATTCGCTCCGAGGGTCGGCGATAAGAGGAAAAAATACAAGATGGCGTTGTCCAGCGTGTAGTGACCTGTCACTGGGAAATATTCCTCGGCGCTTACCTTGGAATAGGACTGCTCGACATCTTCTCCTCGGGGAGGAGAGCTCACCGGACGACCGGAGGTCGACTGCCGGGCCAAGCATCCTTAACAAAGGTTGGTCATCTACACAATTTTCCTTCTTTGTTCTTCTGACAGTGCTATTTTAGCTCGCTGAAGAAAAAATGGGAGCCGATTTCCTGCTCTTAACGTAATTTATACGGACCGGGTGGGGCCCACACAGCAGGTGGGCGTGGACTAAATTTTTTCAGTGCTTATGCTGCGCATAACGGGATAAACCCACTAAAGCGAAGGCCTTAAAGGGCGAAGCTTATACGACATAGAACTGGCTGATTGTTCCATTCAAATTCTTGCAGTGCCTCCGGGAGCATCTTTGGACACGCTCACCACCCTTGTTGTCTTCCTTTCCTCTGTGGAATATCTACGTCACCATGTGCTTATGTAGGCAGGGTGTTTTTTTCAATTTCATGCTATCTCTCATTGGCCATTGAGAGAAAGCTTGTTAGGAATGTTGTTTTTTTTTGCCTCCAAATCCTGCATGTTGTTACTTTTACAACCTTTTGTCTGTCTAAACCGGTCTCACTTGTAAAAGAGTCTTCAGGTCTCTATTTATGGTGATTTATCTGTATAAATAAAGGTTGAAATTAATTGAAATTGAAGCATATCACTATTTTGGCTCTTAGTTTGTACATTCTTGTTTTTGCAAGTGTTTGGCTACTTTTGGCACTTACCTAACTAGATTTTCTTAGCTAACTGAAATATTTTTAGCTCACATTAGCTTAACTAACTAGAAATTTCTGACACTCGAGTAGACAATTACATGCCAGAGAGACAGAATAGTGGGTGAAGAATTTATCTGACAGAGAGCTCACCCAGCAGGAGACAGAGATTCTTGCCAGGGGACTGAACTTTGCGATTGCACCAAGTAGAATTCCTCTGGTGGAGATGATCACAGCCACAAAATCAGCCATCCACAACAACAAAATTAAAGAGGGTGAAGCAGAACAACTCAGAATCAAAGTTCAGCCTGCCTCAGCAATGCCAAACCACCACCTTCCAACATCAGTAGAGACGAGAGGGATGCACTCACCACTCTTAGCAAGGACAAAAACATAATCATTCTTCCAGCAGACAAAGGAAGGTGCACAGTGATTTTGAACCAGAAAGACTATCATGAGAAAGTTATGACACTCTTTAGTGACTTAAACACTTATGAACCTGTGAAAAGAGATCCAGGAAGTGGTTACAAGAAGAAGTTGATAGATTGCCTGAAAATTTTAGAACAGGACAAAGTTTGACCGTTTTCTGTACCACAGACTGTACCCAGGGGAGACCACACCTAGTCTGTATGGTTTACCTAAAATTCACAAACAAGGTGTACCTTTAAGACCAATTGTTAGCATGATTAACTCTGTCACTTATGTAGAATGAACATATGCTGATATATATTCATAAATTAAACGGATTCTTTCATTTTTCTGGACTGGATAATATAGTGCATTGAATAATTAAAAATGTAACGCGAGACGTTAATTTTCTTTGACCCATCAAATGAATGCGTCATTTATTTACAGAATCAAAGTTTTAACATCATACATTTACATTAATTGGCAAATAACAACATGGCTTAATTTAGCAAGTTTTACAAGGAAGACCATACAGCGATGGTTGAAAACCTTGCTTCACCACAGACATTTCTGAAAATATCTGGAATGATTTGCTAGCAGAATAGAAGAGTTTAAAGATGGAAAATGAAGTTTATCTGGAGAGAGATGGGTGAGGGAATTTGTCTGTTTTAACCAGGACAGCACGCTCCTTTGGACCAGCTTAACCCAACGGTACACTTTGGTTGAAGATCGACTTTTTACCTTTCTGAAGATATGTCAGTTCCGGCGTAAAGTTCCACTTCAAGCCACTTTTCAGCGTCTCCGTAAGGACAGTAGGGAACCGTTCGGAGTCGTGAGATCATCCAGAACAGACTTCATAATTCCTCTGAACTTCTCTCATCCAGCTTAGTTGCAGATGTCCTGAGCATGCTACATTCCAGCATTCTGCATTCCAGCATTCTGGACTCTGGAACTGCCGAGTTTCAGAACTGCAGAACTGCTCGAGCTCCTGCAGAACTTCTTCATCTACTTCTTCATCTGGAGCTGGAACCTCTTGCAGAACTTAGTGAACTAGGAAGTGTCGCACCTTTTAAAAGAGCTCACTTCCGGTTCATTTGAGAACTTTCTGATTGGTCGATGGACCAAAACAGAGGTGTGTTTTGTGATGTAAGAGGTTATTGAAAGTCAAGGAAAAAGATTAAGATTGTTTAAGAACAGACAGAAGATATTATGAAGAACTCAGACTTCGTGGAGTCAATTCTCTAGTATCTTGCTGTAAAAGTTAAACATGACATTTCTTTTTCAGTAAACTTGCAGTTGACCGAAACTTGAACTTTGACCAACTTAACACAACTTGCTCATTTCAAACAGACGATCAAGAAATTGAATCATTACTCTGTAACATATTCCAACTTGATTTCCACTTTGAATGAGGATTAAAAATCGTTATTACTGTTTCACAGTTGATTTAAAAATGAGTAGTTCACTTCAACATTTAAACATTGTTTGAACTAACACAATTTGATTATCAAACATTTGTAAAATAGTAATGATAATCGAGAGTAGTCTTCTTTCACTTGATTAATTCAAGAAAGAAAGTCTTAGGATGGGTCAACTTGTATTTCTGGATTCAAATCAATGAAATGACAGTTTCTGTCCCATAAGGTCCTTAAGGTCAGGACTTGACCTCAGGCCTAGTTCACTACAGTCCCCCCTTTGGAAATCATCGCCTGTCCATGGGGATGAATTCCAACATGAACTTACGCCTTCGAATGTCCTTGAGCTTGATGTAATCCAGCAAGGAAAACAAAAGTCAAAAGTAATCCAGCAAGGAAAACAAAAGTCAAAGGATGGTAATTCCACAATGTTTTTGGTAATTCCATTGTGTTGATGATAATTCCATAATGTTGTTGGTAATTCCATTGTAGCAATGCTTTAACCCCCTTGGAAACAGAGTCTGTAATCCATTGGAAAAGTCATATAATCCACAACGGTAAATCTACAACGATTAATCCACAACGATTGGAAGTGTTGATTGATCAGCATACAGAGGGGTTCCCTTGGATTGAACTGAAGATGCGGCCACTGGATGAAGAGTGGAGACCAACGTCAGGATTGCAGGTCTCCTCCAGCGAAGGTCGTCTCTGGGCGACGTCCAGTCTGTGCCGTTCTGGTTCAATGTGACATGCAATTATGTGGTTTAAGGTGGGCTTATGAAGGGGATTTTACATAAGGCCTTAAACTATATGCACCTTGTGTGTAAGCTATTATGATTGGGAACAGCTACAACTACCAGTTAAGGGATGGAACATGCTGAAAAGGGTAGTTATAGGGATTTATGCCTATAGAAGAGTGTTCCAAACTATTTTTCCATTCCTAACTTGGTTTAACACTAGAAGTCCCAGGAATTTCGACCTCCCCCCAGAAGTCCTGAAAAAGGGTCAAAAGACCCTTAGCACTAGAGTGACTAGATTTTCAAGATCCTGAGGACAAACCCCCTCCTTCTCCTCAACAATTTGCGGGCCATTAACTGCCATTTGTTTTAAATATGCACACAAGTAACTCAGACACACCCACCTCACCAGACTGCATTCCAATGTCCAATCCAGGGAGCGGGGGATTTAGAAGCCAGGTTCACTTGCGCAAAAAAGCGCAGCCTTAGTCAAAGTAGTGCTCCAAACCGGACAACTCTGATGGCTCCAATTAGCATCCTTTCATTTGTAAATGTGGCCATTGCCTTAGGAATCAGCAGGGGAGAGATAAGCTGAACTCACACAAACGTCCGTCTAATACTCCAAACAGATGCGAAATCAACTGGTTATATTTTGAACTTATATCTCTTGGTGGCACGTTGGTGCACATTTTGAACAAATTGAAGTCGATTTACCGTTTATTTTTCAATTGGTTTGGCTCATTTCTTGAAACCGAGATGACATTCTCAAAACACCATGTGAAACACAACTCAAGAGACTTTGCATTTTGAGGTTACTGACAATTTGTATGAAACACATATTTTGTTTTGAAGCATACATGAAGTGTTTTGGGAGAGATGCATTATCCAGGTCATTTTGCCAAATGAACAAAACAAAACAAAAGTTTGCAAAACATACAATCTGTTTCAAGATATATGCAAAAGTTTTTCTAAAAGATTTTAGTAATGTTTTTATTTCAGAAAAAAGAGAAGTGGGTTCAAAATGACAGTTTAGAAAAAAATAACCAAATTAATTGTGAGAAGAAGGCACGCAAGGAGAAACTGCTTCAGCAACAACCTTCCACACCCAGCCCTGGCAAAAGGGCAAAGTGTCAGATCAAACATCGATGCACGAACAATTGTGCAACTGTGAGATGCGTCAACTGCTACAAATACACATGTGGCAAATGTACCAGGGACATACCCTGGCAGTGCCAGGTATGTTTCGACAGTGCAGATGGACTGCTGAGTGAGTGCTGAAATGCCAGTCACACAAGGAGGACATGCCACTCACACACACGCAGCCCCCCCACTAGAGCATAGTGTAAATATGTGTAGAATTGTTTTATCCCTTGTATTTTTATGACAAAAATAAAAAGCATGGAAACAAATAACGGTTGTTGTTTTTTATATTTCTCATGCTGAAGTTTTAGTCCTCTTGACTTACACACAATTGCTTATGGTCTGTGCTTTTTTGCTCAAAACTAAGCTAAATACTATATATATCAAAACAAAATATGCGTTTCATACAAATTGTCAGTAACCTCAAAATGCAAAGTCTCTTGAGTTGTGTTTCACATGGTGTTTTGAGAATGTCATCTCGGTTTCAAGAAATGAGCCAAACCAATTGAAAAATAAATGGTAAATCGACTTCAATTTGTTCAAAATGTGCAACAACGTGCCACCAATATATATATAAAAAAATCTTCATATTATAAAATACAATAAACTGAATATAACTAACTAGAAACTAAATGGCTAAACTCAATGGAAAACAGTTAGTTGGGAGTTAAGCGTGCCCCCTCCTGTGGTGCACCAGTAATGGCCTTATTTACAAAACAAAAGCGCCTGTTAACAGCTCATTATAGGATGTTAGCTAAAATCCTTCAGGTCACTCGACCCGTCTCTGGGTTCCAAAGGTAGAAATGTTAAATGACCCTTCTCTGGGACTTCTAGTGTTAAGTTAGCTTTACATGGCAAAATATAGTTTGGTTCAATTGTCTGTTGTCTTTTAGATGAACGACTTGAGATTGGATGTTTGGTTTCCCCATAAATGTTTTTGGAAGTCTATGGCGAGACTCATCAAAAAGAATTAGCTATCCCCCCCGAATAGAATTGTTCGAGTAGGTTCGGCTTAAGCGTTGTGAG
>NC_056516.1:704734-723172 GCF_014905685.2 Nematolebias whitei | reverse complement strand
GTCCCATAAGGTCCTTAAGGTCAGGACTTGACCTCAGGCCTAGTTCACTACAGTCCCCCCTTTGGAAATCATCGCCTGTCCATGGGGATGAATTCCAACATGAACTTACGCCTTCGAATGTCCTTGAGCTTGATGTAATCCAGCAAGGAAAACAAAAGTCAAAAGTAATCCAGCAAGGAAAACAAAAGTCAAAGGATGGTAATTCCACAATGTTTTTGGTAATTCCATTGTGTTGATGATAATTCCATAATGTTGTTGGTAATTCCATTGTAGCAATGCTTTAACCCCCTTGGAAACAGAGTCTGTAATCCATTGGAAAAGTCATATAATCCACAACGGTAAATCTACAACGATTAATCCACAACGATTGGAAGTGTTGATTGATCAGCATACAGAGGGGTTCCCTTGGATTGAACTGAAGATGCGGCCACTGGATGAAGAGTGGAGACCAACGTCAGGATTGCAGGTCTCCTCCAGCGAAGGTCGTCTCTGGGCGACGTCCAGTCTGTGCCGTTCTGGTTCAATGTGACATGCAATTATGTGGTTTAAGGTGGGCTTATGAAGGGGATTTTACATAAGGCCTTAAACTATATGCACCTTGTGTGTAAGCTATTATGATTGGGAACAGCTACAACTACCAGTTAAGGGATGGAACATGCTGAAAAGGGTAGTTATAGGGATTTATGCCTATAGAAGAGTGTTCCAAACTATTTTTCCATTCCTAACTTGGTTTAACACTAGAAGTCCCAGGAATTTCGACCTCCCCCCAGAAGTCCTGAAAAAGGGTCAAAAGACCCTTAGCACTAGAGTGACTAGATTTTCAAGATCCTGAGGACAAACCCCCTCCTTCTCCTCAACAATTTGCGGGCCATTAACTGCCATTTGTTTTAAATATGCACACAAGTAACTCAGACACACCCACCTCACCAGACTGCATTCCAATGTCCAATCCAGGGAGCGGGGGATTTAGAAGCCAGGTTCACTTGCGCAAAAAAGCGCAGCCTTAGTCAAAGTAGTGCTCCAAACCGGACAACTCTGATGGCTCCAATTAGCATCCTTTCATTTGTAAATGTGGCCATTGCCTTAGGAATCAGCAGGGGAGAGATAAGCTGAACTCACACAAACGTCCGTCTAATACTCCAAACAGATGCGAAATCAACTGGTTATATTTTGAACTTATATCTCTTGGTGGCACGTTGGTGCACATTTTGAACAAATTGAAGTCGATTTACCGTTTATTTTTCAATTGGTTTGGCTCATTTCTTGAAACCGAGATGACATTCTCAAAACACCATGTGAAACACAACTCAAGAGACTTTGCATTTTGAGGTTACTGACAATTTGTATGAAACACATATTTTGTTTTGAAGCATACATGAAGTGTTTTGGGAGAGATGCATTATCCAGGTCATTTTGCCAAATGAACAAAACAAAACAAAAGTTTGCAAAACATACAATCTGTTTCAAGATATATGCAAAAGTTTTTCTAAAAGATTTTAGTAATGTTTTTATTTCAGAAAAAAGAGAAGTGGGTTCAAAATGACAGTTTAGAAAAAAATAACCAAATTAATTGTGAGAAGAAGGCACGCAAGGAGAAACTGCTTCAGCAACAACCTTCCACACCCAGCCCTGGCAAAAGGGCAAAGTGTCAGATCAAACATCGATGCACGAACAATTGTGCAACTGTGAGATGCGTCAACTGCTACAAATACACATGTGGCAAATGTACCAGGGACATACCCTGGCAGTGCCAGGTATGTTTCGACAGTGCAGATGGACTGCTGAGTGAGTGCTGAAATGCCAGTCACACAAGGAGGACATGCCACTCACACACACGCAGCCCCCCCACTAGAGCATAGTGTAAATATGTGTAGAATTGTTTTATCCCTTGTATTTTTATGACAAAAATAAAAAGCATGGAAACAAATAACGGTTGTTGTTTTTTATATTTCTCATGCTGAAGTTTTAGTCCTCTTGACTTACACACAATTGCTTATGGTCTGTGCTTTTTTGCTCAAAACTAAGCTAAATACTATATATATCAAAACAAAATATGCGTTTCATACAAATTGTCAGTAACCTCAAAATGCAAAGTCTCTTGAGTTGTGTTTCACATGGTGTTTTGAGAATGTCATCTCGGTTTCAAGAAATGAGCCAAACCAATTGAAAAATAAATGGTAAATCGACTTCAATTTGTTCAAAATGTGCAACAACGTGCCACCAATATATATATAAAAAAATCTTCATATTATAAAATACAATAAACTGAATATAACTAACTAGAAACTAAATGGCTAAACTCAATGGAAAACAGTTAGTTGGGAGTTAAGCGTGCCCCCTCCTGTGGTGCACCAGTAATGGCCTTATTTACAAAACAAAAGCGCCTGTTAACAGCTCATTATAGGATGTTAGCTAAAATCCTTCAGGTCACTCGACCCGTCTCTGGGTTCCAAAGGTAGAAATGTTAAATGACCCTTCTCTGGGACTTCTAGTGTTAAGTTAGCTTTACATGGCAAAATATAGTTTGGTTCAATTGTCTGTTGTCTTTTAGATGAACGACTTGAGATTGGATGTTTGGTTTCCCCATAAATGTTTTTGGAAGTCTATGGCGAGACTCATCAAAAAGAATTAGCTATCCCCCCCGAATAGAATTGTTCGAGTAGGTTCGGCTTAAGCGTTGTGAGACCAATGTAGATTATGGTACTTAAGGTAGCAATAATTTACATTGACTCCGCAAAGATTGCAATTTAACGAATGAACTGCATGTTGGCATGGTTAAAGGCCTCTTAGTCTCTAACTTAACTACACACACAATCCATTCTTGCTTGGGGTGTTCAGAAACAATACCAAAAACCAATTAAACGATGTCTCAACATCGACAAAAACAGTGACTAAGCAACCAGTAAAACAACGTTTCAACATTGACAAAAGCAGTGATTAAGCAACTAGAAAACGACGTTTCGGTGCGCCACTCACTCTGAATATCAGATTTGCTCACGTTATCGCGTCTGGTAGCATTATCCTAACTGGCGTCACCCCCCTTCGGTCATGGGAGACCGCGAACACGGGTGAGGACGTCGCTCCATGAGCTAAAGTTAGGCTATCCTTGAATAGTTTTAACTGTTTGCGCAGCTTGAAAGAGGACTTTAAGGTCTGGATCGGAATCCAGTTCGCTTTTCGATGGAGTGTATTTGTCTGGGTCAGTCAGATACAGTATCATCGATTTAATTGCAGGATCATCCAACTTCTGAAATTGGATGATGTCTGTGTCAGGTGAAAATGACTTTTCATATTTTAAAAGAACTTGGCGACTTTTGTCTCTTTCTTCATCAGATGTCAGAGTGTCGGCTTGGGCGACCACCTGTTCAATCTGTGATGAGACTGATGAGGGTTCTTGCTCCTTGGGGAGCTCCAACAAATCCTTTTCTGAGTCGTCGGACCTGTCTATGGGTAAGACACCATAGGTTTGAGGCCCTTGGTCGACGTCCTTGGTTGAGAAAAGAGCTATGGCCTGTGTTGGTTTCGTGAAACATACTGGCCCAGCTTCTTGACTCGGTACCAGGTTATCTGGGAGTCCTCCCAGAAATGGAATGCCTAGTTCAAAATCATGAAAATCAGGTTCTGAGTGTTCAGCTTGCGATGACTCATCATCGTTTGTGTGTGAGTTTACCCCCCCTTCGTCCGATGAGGGGTTGTTGGAGGCAACAACAGCAATGTCTTGGTGTGTTCCACCGACATCTGTAATGTTGTCATTCGCGCCTTCAGATTTAGTAGCGATCACCTCACTACACAGCGTTCCAGGTTGGTTTCCCATTTCAGCGTGTATCAAAGTTTCTAAAAACCTTTGTAGTTTCTCTGTCTCTTCCGAGCTCAGAGGTGTAGGGCCTTGTTTCCAAATATCTGACGTCTGTACTCATCCCTTTAGTTGGCAGCTCAGAACATCACATACAGAACACCATGAACTTTGTGGACAAGGTGAGGGATGTCATCATGGAGACAATGGTCTCTTTTGATGTTACATTACTCTTTATGTGCATTCCTGTTGATGATGCAGTAGAGGTGGTCAGTTTAAGATTAAAATCAGACACCACTCTGAGCAGCAGGACCACGCTTTCCACAGAACAACTGTGTCAACTCTTGAAACTGTGCCTGCAGTCAACCTACATCACATGTGGGGAGCAATTTTATAGGCAGAAACATGGGTGTAATCTGGGTTCTCCAGTTTCTCCTCTTGTGACCAACCTGTACATGGAGGAGGTAGAAAAGAGAGCCTTTACGTCCTTTTCAGGGACACCACCAAGTCATTGGTTCAGGTATGTTGATGACACCTTGGTTAAAATTAAATCGCAGGAAGTCCAACATTTTACTGACCAGATAGACTCTGTGGATAAATGCATGAAGTTCACACAAGTAAATGTAAAAAATAAATGGCAGATTGGCTTTCTTGGACTGTGAGGTCTCAGTCTCTGATAGAGGACATCTGCAAACAGAGGTGTACTGCAAACCCACCCACACAGACCAGTATTTGCAGTTTGACTCCAATCACCCTTTGGAGCACAAGTTAGGAGTCATCAGGACTCTGTACCACAGAGCAGACAGCGTCCCCACTAACTCAGGAGTCAGGCAGAAGGAGAAATCCCACACAAGACAGGCTCTAGAGCAATGTGGATATCCTAACTCGGCCTTCCTGAAAGCAGAGAAGAAACACAAACAGGACTCCAGTCAGTCATCAGGTGAAAAGGAGGAACCCAGACCCAAACCAGTGGCCATTCCGTATGTTGAGGGATTATCAGAGAAACTGAGACATTTATTTTCTAAACATAACGTCCCAGTGGCTTTTAAACCCCAAAATACATTATGGCAAAGACTGGTTCATCCCAAAGATCCAGTCTTCCAGCACAAACAGAGTAATATTGTGTTTGCTGTTCAGTGTCAGGAGGGCTGTGATCAGGCTTACATCAGGGAAACTAAAGAGCCACTGGCCAAAAGGATGGCCCAGCACAGAAGAGCAACAAGATCAGGCCAGCACTCTGTGGTCTACACTCATCTCCAGGCCAGCGGTCACTCTTTCAGGGATGAAGATGTTCCAACCTGTATAGAGAGGAACGATGGTTTGAGAGAGGAGTAAAGGAGGCCATCTTTGTGAAAATAAATCGTCCATCATTAAACAGGGGTGGAAGCCTCCTTTTTCAACTGTCCCCCTCTTACAATGCTGTTATTGCTAGTATCACTCAGCCTCCTGTGAATAGTAAACAGCCATCAGTGTGCTAATGATCCATCGTTAGGCTGATGGTCCTTCTTGACCATGTGAGCAGCTGGTTTTGGTTGTCAGCAGCAAACTGGTTGATCCACTCTGAGAAGGTGCTATTTATAAGACTGAGCAGACTACAGTACCTCAGACTGAGGAAGTCTTTCTGATGAAAGACAAAACGTTTCTACATTTTTTTTTTGTTTGTTTGTTTTGTGTTGTTTTGTTTTTTGAATGTCCAGAGGACCAGTTTTAACTTTTTTAGATTTTTCTACCTGGATTATTGAGCATGCATCAGGATATTTTGAACCACTTTGGCCAGGATTGCCTCAAACTAGTTAAAGAGTTTCAGAAAACAGCCAGGAAAAGGGCAGACTACAGGAACCACTTGCAATTCAACCTCAGATGTCAACAAAGTGGCATCATTCCCAAGAGCCTGGAACTAAAATCTTCAGTCAGCGGGCACTGGGGAAGCAAGATCTTTTCACAAGGCACATACCCAGCTGCTGAATGCACAGGTCAGACAGACCAATTTTACTATTGCGGCCTTGAAGGCCAAAGAAGAGCACATTAAACAAAAACGATGGTTACGTACTGTAACCTCAGATTCTATAAGTATAGGCGTAGCCCTTTAAGAGCTGTCGCTAGTGGGTTTATCCCGTCATGCAAACCATCGCACTGAAAATATTAGTCCACGCCCACCTGTTGTGTGGGCCCGACCCGGTCCGTATAAATTACGTTAAGAGTGGGTAATCGACTCCCAAATAGCTTTTTCTTCAGCCATTTCGGAGCCAGTGAGGCCCGACGTTTAAAGGGTTACACCTATAGTCAGAGAATCTGGGGTTACAGTACGTAACCAACATTCTATTTCGTATAGGCTTTGCCCTTTAAGAGCCATCGCTAGTAGGTTAAGGGCGAAGCAGATGTAGTCTCCGCCTCACTGGGTCCATTCGAACACCATAAGAAGTGCCCGCTTGCCCCCAAAAAACATCTTGTCACTCAGCTTTCCATGTGCATAAATATGCATTGCATAATTACGCACACCATGCACAGACGCGCACTGCGTAATTTACGCGTTCCGAGTGCACAAACGCCCCAGAAAAGTTTTCAACAGAAAAGAGGAGAGGCTGAAAAAGGCAGTGAACAGAGCAGATCCACGGCTCTTCAATATGAACAGATTAATAATAAATTAACTGACTATTAATCACATGAACTGATTATAATCAAATGAACTGATCGATGACAATAGTCATGAACTGATTAATAACCATAGAACAAGAAGAACAGTCATAACCTGTGACTGATAACAACATCTCACACTGTAAATGCATGCAGTCAGATGTGAGTTTAAACAAGATTCCATGAAACAACAATATTCATTCTGTTAAGGCACTAAGGACAGAATGTGTCATGGAACGAACCGTCACATCACGTAAATAAAAGCAAATAAATGAACAAGATGTTGACCACGTGGTCCTAGTGCAAATATCCTGCATTGACATACCATTATGCAAAGCAGTCGAAGATGCAATACCTCTGGTCGAGTGCACCCTTAGGTTGTCAGGAGGCTCTAAATCTGATGTTCTGTAGGCTTCATAAATGGCCTCACACAGCCAGTGTGACAGGCGCTGGGTGGATAACGGGCGACCTGCCGATGCGTCTCTATAGTGCACAAACAAATGCTGAGTCTGACGCAATGCCGTCGTGCGTGTTATTTAACACGTCAACGCACATACAGGGCAGAGAAGTTGCTCTTGATTTAAACAAGCTAGTGATGTTTTAGGCATAAACGCTGGATTAGGCCTCAAATCAGCTGAGCTGCCATCAGCCTGAATTCTGAGACATGACGGAGCGGCAGAGAGGGCAGATAAATCACTCACCCTCTTAACGGATGTTAAAGCCAACAGCAGGGATGTTTTAAGAGACAAGAATTTCAATTCAATTCAATTCAGTTTATTTATATAGCGCCAAATCACAACAAAGTTGTCTCAGGGAACTTTACAGAAACATTCACATACATAAAAGCCAATTAGTAGTTCTCTATCTAAGGAATCCAGCAGACAAGATGAATCTTGGCTTCGAGGCAGTCTCCCATCCTGAGCAAGCACAGTGGCAACAGTGGAAAGGAAAAACTCCCTTTTAAAAGGAAGAAACCTCCAGCAGAACCAGGCTCAGGACAAGCGGCCATCTGCTTTGACCGGCTGGTTGAGAGGACAGGGAGGAGAGACAGACGAACACAGAATGGAAGGTCCAGGTATAAGTCCAGGTGTATCTGAAAGACAAAAAAAACACATGTTAAGGATAGAAAAAATAATTACAAATACAAAACAGGTTGAGCAGAGTAAGTAAAGACAGACGTAGAGTGAAAATTGTGGTCAGTTTGTCCTCCAGCAGTCTAAGCCTATAGCAGCATAACTAAGGGACAGCTCAGGAAACCCAAGCCGACCCTAGCTATAGGATTTAGCAAAAAAGAAAGTCTTAAGGCTAGTTTTAAAACTGGATAATGTGTCAGCCTCACGGACAGAGATTGGCAGTTGGTTCCACAAGAGAGGAGACTGATAACTAAAAGATCTGCCTCCCTTTTTGTTTTTGTAAATTCTAGGAACCACAAGTAAACCTGCAGTCTGAGAGCGAAGTGCTCTGTTAGGAAAATATGGAACAATAAGATCTGTAATATAAGATGGAGCCAGGTTGTTGAGAGCTTTGTAGATCAGACGTAAGATTTTGAAATCTATTCTGGATTTGACAGGGAGCCAATGGAGAGAAACTAAAACTGGAGAAATATGATCTCGCCTACTAACTCCGGTTAAGACTCTGGCAGCAGCATTTTGGATCAACTGAAGACGTTTTAAAGAAGTATTTGGACATCCAGATAATAAACCATTGCAATAGGCCAGTCTAGACGTGACAAATGCACGGACCAGTTTTTCTGCATCATTTTTAGATAAGACGTTTCTAATTTAATCAGAACCTGATCTAGTGGCTCAAATGGAGCTTTGATCAGGGCACGCAGGACCAGCGTTAAATCCAACTGTGGAGCAAGTGGGCATGAAAACGGGCATGCATCTCTGTACACCTTTTAAAAAATGCTTCATCAGCGGATGATTAAAAGCTGTTCTGTCCCTGAAACCTTCTTGACAAAAAGAGATGGCTGCAGCATACGTTTTAATCGTGCTGAATGCCAGATTTCTGACCATCAGCTGCTGCAGAAAAGACAGCACGCCACCTAGTGGACATGAGGTGGCCTCTACACCTTTCTCTGTACACCAGTGCTAAAAAGCTGTCCACTTTGATGTGTGTAGTGCTGTGGTAGATGCAGCACGCGAATCCTGGATCGTACGCACTACATCTTGAGAGAGACCCATCCTCTCTAAGCGGATCCACTCAACGGCCAGACCCAAAGGTGCTGGCCTATTTCTGGGTAACTCCTGATCGCTCCTCCCGCCTGGAGGAGAGCATCCTCCCGCCACGGCAGTTTCCACGGGCGCCCCGATAACAGGTGTCGTAGAACTGATAGGGTGGTGATAGGGTAGGGTGACATGGGGCGTTCACGCACTTGGGAGCCACCAGGAGAGCTGTCAGTCCCTCCTCCTGAACTCGGTTCAGAAAACCGTGATGTCTGAGGGAGTGGGGGAAATGCGTAAAGAAACATTTTGGGCCATGGGCTGTGAACAAACGCGTCCACACCTAGCGGTGGTTCGTCCCGCGGGCTCAGTGAGAACCATAGCTAACACTGAGCGTTCTCTCGTGTTGCAAACAGGTCCACGGCCGCTTTGCTAAATTTTGGCCACGTCTGAGCCATCAGCTCTGGATGGAGGGTCCAGTCTCCGTGACGCAGATCATCCTTGGACATCACATCCGCCCCCCTGTTCAGAACACCGGGGATGTACACTGCTCTGATAAAGAGCAGATTTTGGTGTGCCCAACACAGCAGCTGTCTCACAATGCATACACATTTGGGCTGAGCGCACACCCCCCCCTGTCGGTTATGTATGCAATAGTCACTTGTTGTCTGTGTGAATAAACACATGTTGATTCCACAGCACAGAGGCAAAGTGTTGAATCACATTCAAAACCGTGCGACACTACAAAAATATTTATATAAGCTGCTGTGTGAGGTGGCCACAGCGCCCCTACAGCTGGAGACATGCATGTGCTTTCCCAACCTGACAGGGACGCGTCTGTGAAAACTGACACGTGTGACATAGGTCTGCTGACGGGAACTCCCTCTGACAGAACAAGAGGGTTTCGCAGTGTCTCGGGTCGATTCTCAAGGAGGAGGGCACAGCGATCGACCGTCTCTTCTGCCTCACCAGGTCCACATGCAAACGAGCGAACCACCTGGCATTGTACCGTGTGAGCAGACGACATGTCCTTAATAACTTCATGACGGAAACAGCTGTTATCACTCTGCCGGTTTCACATGAGTTGCACTGCTGCCACCTGTCTGGAAAAACGGGTCAGCAGCAACGGATCATACAGATAAAACAGAATTCTCCTCCCTGCTCTGTGTAGTGGCTGCAGAGCCGACTCGACGCATTTTGAATGGAAATGTTGTCTCACATTTCAAAATTGACAAATCTAAGATGGGTCTCATCCCTCCAGTCCGTTTTGGGACCAGGAAGTGACAAGAGTAGAACCCTGTGTTTTCCTCTCCTTCTGAGACCCTGGAATTTACATTTTTTATCAGAATTTCCTGAACTTCTGCATGGTGGGGACGAGATCTGTTCTCGAGATGACAGAAACGTCTCTAAAGTTCCTCCAAACGGGGGGTTTGAGCTGTACTGCAGCGTGAATCCCCTGCTGATAAAATGGTTCATCCATCTGTCTGTAGCGCACAATCGCTGCCACTCCGCGTAACGTTTGGGAAGCGGGCAGGCGTTTATGCTACGTCACATTATTTACGGATGTCAATCACTACCGTCATGTGTGACACACTCAAGCTGCGGGCTCACATCCATGCTGATGTGAGCTGGCATGCGCTGAGGGAAGGTGCATGCGCCCACGAGCATGCGGAATCATGAAGGTTTAGGGCTGCCGCGGGTGCGTGGCGCTTCTGTGCCATGCACAGGCTGCAGTCTCACATCCATGCTGATATGAGCTGGCGTGCGCTAAGGGAAAATGCGCGTGCCCCTGAGCATGCGGGACCGTGGGTGAGGGCTGCTGCTGCTGCAGGGGTGTGGCGCTGCGGGAGCGTGGCGCTGTGGGGCGCATGCTACGGGGGCGTGGCGCTACTGTTCCACGGCGCTACTGTTCCACGGCGCTACTGTTCCACGGCGCTACTGTTCCACGCTCAGGCTGTGGGCTCACATCCGTGCTGATGTGAGCTGGCGTGCGTTCAGGGAAAATGTGCACGCCCTTGAGCATGCAGAGCCATGGGTGAGGGCTGCTGCTGCCGCGGGGCGCAGCGCTACTGTGCCGCGCTCAGGCTACGGGCTCACATCCGTGCTGATGTGAGCTGGCGTGCGCAGAGGGAAGGTGTGCGCGCCCCTGAGCATGCAGGGCCGTGGGTGAGGGTCGCTGCTGCTGCTGGGCGCGGCGCAGTAGGCTGCAGGCTCACATCCGTGCTGATGTGAGCTGGCGTGCGCTGAGGAGGCAGCGCACAGCTTGGGCTGAGAGCGAGGTTTCCCACTGGACTCTGTCTGTCTTTCTCACTGCAATACTGTTAAAATACGACCGTGTGCTCATTCTAGGGGACTTCAATGTGCACGTCTGTTGCCCTGAAAAGCCTTTGGTTCAGGACTTTCTAAATCTGATCCACTCTTTAAACCTGGTGCAAAATGTTGTCGGCCCCACACACCATCAGGGTCACACCCTTGATATTGTTCTGTCTTGTGGTGTCTCTGTGCTAAATCTGGAAATTGGGGATGCTGTCATGTCTGATCACAAACCAATCTCATTTGTAATACCTCTTGCTCGTGTCTCTAAATCTCCCGCTCCACCCAGGACTTGTCGTGTATTTAACCCTTCAACTGCTGCTCGTTTTTCCTCTGCCTTTATTACAGCTGCTGCTACAACACCTGAAACCTCTGCCTGTGTCGGTGCTCAGGAGCTGCTTAGTAATGTAGTGAACTTGACCTGATGTCAAAACTAAGCCTAAGGTCAAAACCCTTGACCTTAAGAACCTTGTGGGACAGAAACTGTAATTTCATTGATTTGAATCCAGAAATACAGGTTCACCCATCCTGAGACTTTCTTTCTTGAAAATTCAAGTGAAAGAACACTCTCTTTTCTGTTATCATTACATGTTTTACAAATGTTTGATAATCAAAGTGTTTTAGTTCAACCATTTTAGATGTTACAGTGAACTAATCAATTTTATTAACTGTAAAACAGTAACAATGATTTTTTAGTTGCTTATGCAAAGTAGAATTCATGTTAAGGCCTGTTACAGAGTAATTATGCATTTTCTGATTTCTGTCTTTGAATGAGCAAGTGTGCGTTTTCCAAGGTCAGGAGTCGAAGCAGACATGTGTTGGAACAACTGTCTTGTTTAAATCCTCTCAGACGTAAACAGAGGAGTTGGCACCTGTTTCTCCAAACTCGCCAAAATATTTCTCTCTCTGTCTCTGAGAACATTTTAATCTGTTCCATAACAATTCTTGCTGTTTTCTGACTTCTAGTAACCTCTTACGTCACAAACCACACCCCTGTCTGGTTGATATTGACCAATCAGGAACTCTCAAATATACCGGAAATAGAGCCCTTTAAATGCTGGTACTTCCTAGTTCTCTCAGTTCTGTGTTGTAGCAGCTCCGAGATGTTCGGGAGAACAGAAGTCCAGCCATGATAAGGCTCTTCCGAGTTTTATGGGATTATAACACTTCCACCTCTGGGTGGAACTCTGAAGAACCCCACTCATGTGGAGTCCACCCGGTGAGGTGAACTGTTGTTGACGAAGCCCCGTCACCACTTCGGACGAGTCACAGCTATCCTAAGGAGACGCTGAAAGGTAGCGTTAACCGGAGCTCCTCTTCTTCTGATCCATCATCAGAGAGGTAAATGAGTCTAGTCTCTTACTGAGCGTACCGAGGAAAAGCTGGGTCGGATGGAGGGTGTCGTCCTGTCAACACTTTTCACTCATACACACCACATTCTCCCTCATCCATCTTTTACTCCCTTTAAACTTCATTTTCCATCTTTAAAATTCTTCTTTCTGCTAGAAAATTAATCCAGATGTTTTTAGAAATGTCTGTGTAAAGTGCTCATCCACTGCCGTGTGGATGATTGATCATAATTGTACAGCTCGCTGATTAATTATGTTGTTATTTTCATATTTTGCCAAATTAATGTAAATGTTGATGTTAAACTTTGATTCTGTAAATAAATGGCCACATTCATTTTGATGGGTCAAAGATAAATAACGTCTCACGTTACATTTCATTAAATTCAATGCACGTATATATTCAGTCCAGAAAAATGAAGAATCCGTTTTAATTGATGAATATATCTCAGCATCTGTTCGTCTACAGTAACCACAATGTGACCTGCACTAAGATCTTGGATCTGGTGGCTCCACTAAAAGTCAGGAAACCAAGGAGAGCCCAGTACCCATGGATAAATGAGACCACCAGGGCAGCGAGACGCCTGTGCAGGAAAGCTGAGCGCAGGTGGATAAAGGACCATATCCAGGTTTCTTTCATTTTGTTCAAAACCTGTTTAAAAAATTACCAGAACACTGTCAAATCTGAAAAAAAAACAATATTTCTCCCAACTCATCAACTCAAATAGACACAACCCCCGCGCCCTATTCACAACAGTAAATTCCATTCTAAATGTCCCTTCGTATTCATGTATGGAGGCCTCTGTTGACACCTGCAATGACTTCACTAAATTCTTTGTTAACAAAGTGGAGTTGATCAGGGCCTCCATCCCCCGCTCCTTAGTCGACCCATCAGCTTTTGTTTCGTGTTCTGCTACTTTCAGGCAATTCAAACCAATCACACTCCCGTTGTTAAACAAAGTTGCTGGTCACATGAAGCCATCAGGATCACCATTGGACCCCATCCCAGCAGCATTGTTCAAACAGGTTCTACCAGCGATTGGGCCTGCTGTTCTAACAATACTAAACAGTAGTATTGCTACGAGCGTGGTCCCAGAGGCGTTCAAACATGCAGTAGTCACACCGTTAATTAAGAAACCTGGTCTTGACCCTTCAGCCTGCTCAAATTACAGGCCAATCTCAAAACTCCCCTTTCTGTCCAAAATCCTGGAAAAAGTAGTTTTTACTCAGTTAAATCAGTTTTTAACTGAGAACAAAATCTTTGAGGTCTTTCAGTCTGGTTTCAAGCAGCTCCACAGCACCGAAACAGCTTTGGTTAGGGTTTGTAATGACATTTTAACAGCAAATGATTCTGGTCATTTTGTGGCTCTTGTACTCCTCGATCTTACTGCCGCTTTCGATACTGTTGACCACAGTATCCTCATCTCTCGGCTTGAACCCTGGGTTGGGATTACAGGTGCTGCATTAGACTGGTTCCGCTCATATCTCTCTGACAGGAGTTTTTGTGTGAAGTTGGGTAAAAATCTATCGACTTCAATGCCTCTTTCCTGCGGTGTCCCGCAGGGCTCGATTCTCGGACCCCTTCTATTTTCACTCTATCTGCTTCCGCTGGGGTCGATCCTAAGAAAACATGGTATTCCATTCCATTGCTACGCTGATGACTGTCAGATCTACCTGCCACTGAAACCGGCCGGTGCTTGTTCCGTCCACCCTCTCCTCAAATGTCTGGACGACATTAAGACATGGATGGCTTCAAATTTTCTAAGTTTTAACGACCAGAAGACTGAAGTCATTGTCTTTAGCCCTAGCTCAGCTACCGCCTCTTATCCTGTGAACCTGGACTCCCTTCAGCCTTATCTGAAGCACTCTGTTAAAAACCTTGGAGTGCTTTTTGACTCGGATTTTAAGTTCGACAAACAGATCAGTTCAGTTCTGCAGAGAAGCTTCTTCCAACTGCGGCAAGTAGCTAAGCTCAAGCCAGTGCTGTCTAGACCCGACCTTGAGACACTAGTCCATGCATTCATCACAACCCGCCTGGACTATTGTAATTCACTGTATGCTGGGGTCAGCCAGGCCTCTATCTCACGGCTACAACTCGTCCAGAATGCTGCAGCTCGGCTCTTAACCGGTACACCGAGGTATGAGCACATCACACCAGTTCTGTCCTCCCTACACTGGCTTCCTGTGAGAACTAGGATTGATTTCAAAATTCTCCTCCTGACCTATAAGTGCCTAAATGGCCTCGCACCCATCTACCTCTCTGAGCTACTGGAACCATATGTTCCCTCTCGGGCTCTGAGATCATCCGATCAGCTGCTTTTGGTTGTTCCAAAAACACGACTGAAGCTCCGAGGAGATCGGGCGTTTTCAGTCATGGGTCCCAAACTGTGGAACAACCTACCCCCCAACATTAGGCATGCCACCTCCCTTCCTGTGTTCAAATCCCTGCTAAAAACATATCTGTTCTCTCTGGCGTTTCATACTGTGTGAGTTGATTTAGTATATCTTGTTCCATGTCTTCATTTTAATGCTGTTGTTTTAATTTTTTAAGGTATATTCTTACTGCTTTTTATTTCTCAGTGTTACCCTTAGTGTTAAGCACTTTGATAACAGTCTATCTGTTTTAAATTGTGCTCTATAAATAAATATGACTTGACTTGACTTGACTGTCTGCTGAAAACATTCACTTTGGCTGCTGTGTCACTCACGCGCGCATTTTGTGTGTTTTCTCGGGCTGCAGTGATTTAAACCCTGTTTGGAGGACACTGGCTCGCTTGTGTGGAGGATGTGTGAGAAAAAGCAGCTGTGAGATCATACAAACTGACAGTCAGGCTGAAATTATACACTTTAATTCCTGAATGATGTTTACGTTTTATTCCAAAAACTCAAACCATCATTATGTACATACACATCCTCCACAATGAATCATTTTTAAATCTTCTCCCCCGTGAGCCCTGCTGCTTGTCGGAATGAGGAGGGCTGTACTCTGACAGGAGGGGCTGGTGGCGGAGCGGAACGAGAAGACGCTGTTGCAGCTGTGGCACGTCTCTGCTGTCTTGGCCACGGCACTCTCTCCAGCGGGCGGGGGGGGGGGGGGGGGGGGGGGGGGGGGGGGGCGGGAGGAGGGGTGCGGCTTGATCAGATGGCGCACAATCTTCAACACCTCCTCCGGCTTTTTTGATTTCCCAAGCATGTCCTTGAAAATTGGCTCCAAACAGCGCCTCCATCGTGATGGGGCTTCCAGCGAGTCTACCTGCAGCTTCTCCGACAGGGAGGGGGAGTGACAAGCCAGGTGGACCTCTGAACCATTGTAATCCAGGCTGTGATGCGAGACAGGCAGACAGCAGATGAGGCACACGGGTTGAGGGTGACGTCAGACGCCTGCAGAGAGAGCTCTTCGTCTCCTCAGGCAGGTCTGTCCCTCCGGCCTCTAAAATGCTGTACGTCAGCGGCGCAATGTTATTGTTCACTGCGGCCACCTGGAACACATACTGGTGAGCTCGGTTGGGGCGCGATGTCACCATCTGGTCATGCCTCCCCGGAGGCACAGGACGCTGGTCCAACCTGGACATCTTTGCTCCGAGAGCCTCCGCCAGGCTTGGCTCCAGGGGGGCACTGAGGGAATTTCCACTCGGTAAAACCCCTCCACTCTGGTGATGGATGGGAATGTGAAAACCGACGCTCTCAGTCTACCAGGTCCGGCTGCAGCCTCGTTCCAGTAGGACGTCACTGCTGGGAAAACGAGGCCAGATGAGATCAGGATGGCGAGCCGGGGTGGAGCCAAAAAACCTTCCTGCTAGATAATTCAATCTGGGTTGGGGAAGGAGAGGGACGGAAAAAAGTTCCTTCATGTCAGCCTCCTCCTGGATTATGTCGAGCACCTCCGAGAGGAGGGCACCAACAGCTGGGAGCGATGTGGTCGCCTATGCGAGAAGGCCCGTGTGTGTGTGTGGGGGGGGGGGGACATTCACTCAGCCCCCCTCGTTCCGACATTACACTCTCCAGGAGGGAGTGAGCAGCGGGGGCTGCTGCTGACGTCACCTGTCCTGGAGGAACCATCCGATTCGCTTCTTTTAAAGGAAAAAAGGGTCGATGGCGTCATCCAGCGTGTAACGACCCGCCACAGGGAAATATTCCTCGGCGCAGGAACCACTTGCGATTCAACCTCAGATGTCGACAAAGTGGCATCATTCCCAAGAGCCTGGAACTAAAATCATCAGTCATCGGGCACCGGGCAAGCAAGATCCTTCAGAAGGCACAGACCCAGCTGCTGAATGAACGGGTGAGACAGACCAATTTTACTATTGAGGCCTTGAAGGCGAAAGAAGAGCACATTAAACAGAAACAAACTATGTGTCTAGATCAGACCACACTTCAGCAAGTGTTGGACTGTACAGATCAGGCACGCTTAGCACAGCATGTCAAGTCCAAGACTCGACGACAAAACAAGTTTAACTTACTAATAACTCATCAACACCATCACTATTCCAATAACAACACATTCAGTGTAGGACAACACTCCAGTAGTCAATTACATGCCAGGGAGACAGAAAAGTGGGTGAAGAATTTATCTGACAGACAGCTCACCCAGCCGGAGACAGAGATTCTTGCCAGGGGACTGAACTTTGCGGTTGCATCAAGTAGAATTCCTCTCAGATGTTGTATTACTCCAAGAAATTCATAAATTACCGTCAACTGTGGATGAGCTAAAATCTCCTGAGTTTCCTGATGTATTCTCAGCCTGCTATAACTCAAGACAGAGAGGAGTAGCAATATTAATACATAAAAATGTGAAGTTCACAATTTTAGACACCGTTATAGACCCGCAAGGTAGATATATAATATTAAAATTATCCATACTCAGTCAAAAATATTGTATTGTTAGCTTATATGGGCCAAATGTGGACATTGCCCCTTTTTTTCATGATCTCTTCTCTACTCTATCAAATCACATGGATTGCTCACTGGTACTGGGAGGTGATCTTAACTTTGGTTTAGATAACAAAATTGACAGGCTGAATGCAGTAGGAGCTCAACGCAGTTGGCAATCCATAAATGTAGTTAAACAGTACATGAGTGATTATGGACTCTGCGATGCATGGCGGTCTCTTCACCCTAATAGTAAAGAGTATTCTTTCTTTTCACATGTGCATCACTCTTACTCTTGTTTGGATTATTTTATAATTAGCAACTCATTGCTGACCAACATTTCAGACACTAAGATACACCCTATTGCTGTCAGCGATCATGCACCAGTTACTTTAAATTTAGATAATAAGAAAGAAATCCCAAAAAGTATAAACTGGAGATTAAATACCTCACTGCTTATGGATGAAGAATTTATACAATACTTTAAAAATGAATGGACATCGTATTTAGAGTTTAATGACTTGCCAGGTACATCAGCGTGTACACTCTGGGAGGCTGGGAAAACAGTTATGAGAGGGAAAATAATATCCTACGCAACAAACAAAAAGAAAAAAGAAAATAAACGTATTGAGGAATTAGACAAATCTATCAAATTATTAGAAAGTTTACAAGGAGAGGAAACACAGAAAAAACTATGCAAGATAAAATTAGAACTAAATGAATGTATTGACAAAAAAAACTAATTCTTGGTACAAAGACTTCGCTTAGAATATTTTGAACACAGTAATAAATCAGGTAGCTTTTTAGCTAATCAACTCAAATTAAATAAAGAAAAAATGTCTATATATGGTATTAAAGACACAAATGGTAACATAACTTATGACGAGGAAAAAGTATATAGTGTTTTTAGAGATTTCTATAAAACTCTATACACTCCACAAATAAATCCAACAGATGAAGATATTCATCAATTCTTGGAGAGAGTAATACTTCCAAAACTAGACAGTAGTCAATCTTCAGAACTAGACTCACCATTAACATCAGATGAGCTCTGTGAAGCCATTAAAAACATGCCTAATAAGAAATCTCCAGGCCCAGATGGATATCCAGCAGAATTTTATAAAGAGTTCTGGAACATCCTGGAACCAATATTTCACAGAATGCTACATGAGTCAGAAGAAAATGGCAGATTTCCAACACATATGAATTCAGCCAACATTAGTTTACTATTAAAACCAGGCAAAGACCCAGTACTACCTACCAGTTATCGCCCCATCTCTCTTATCAATGTGGATGTTAAAATAATTAGTAAAGTCCT
>NC_056516.1:700197-704634 GCF_014905685.2 Nematolebias whitei | reverse complement strand
CGGTTTGTGGGGGTCCTGGCGGCCCTCGGGTGTGTAGGCTGTTGGTATTGCTTCTGGCGGCCCTCGGGGCTCTGTCCCTCTCTGGTCTGGAGCTCAGCGGGCCTGGCGGTCGGTCCAGATGTAGAGGTGTCTTGGCCTCAATCCCTGGGTGGACCTTGGGGAGCTGGGGGGCTGTTGGGTCAGTGGGGGAGCTGACTCCCTGTGGGAGCATTTGCTCTCACAGTTATTTCGCCCCATCCCTCACCATGCACCTCCGCCCTCTTCATTTCAATTCCATACATTTAGGGTTGTTTGGGCTCGGGTGTGCTGCAACAATTTTACATCTTTGTTGACCATAGCCACCTGGGACTCAATTTTATTGTACACCTTAGACATTCATTCATAACATCCTCATGACATTCATATATAGGAACTTGAGGTGGGCACATGGCTATGGGTGGTGGGATGACCTTACTCTCACCCCCTGTGCCTGTGCTCACTTACAACGGTTGCATTTAGACACTAGGGTTTGGATAGAGTTGGGGTGGAGGGGAAACTGGCATCATGCCAGCCTTTGCTCCTTCTTCTTTCCTTTTTAATGGCACTATACAACAACACACATCAACAGCACATCTAGGGGCGGGGGTGTATGTGTCGGGGTCTTATTATTATTATTATTTTTTTTTTTTTTCTTCCTACCCCCCTAGTTCCCTGACTGCCATTCCGGGGGTGGGGTCTGGGAGAAGGTAAGGCCGTCAGGTGTTGACCAGGACTATGTGGGGGTTCAGGGTCTAGGGGGTTGCCGTGGGCGGTGCTGGCGCTGTGCTCTCCCTGGGGTTGTTTGGACCCCCTGAGCTTGGCTCTTGGGTGCCATGGTTGGCCCGCTGGCCGGGGTGGCTGCCGGGGCCTGGCGGGCGGTCGGCTGGGGGCGCGTGCTTGGTTGTTGGTGGTGTGTGGGGGTGGTCGGTGGCGTGTCCTCTTCATGGTGGGGGGGTATCCTGTCGGCGGGGCATGGCCTGGGCCGGGTCTGGGGTATTGGCTCTTCTCCGCTCGAGAATGAATGGGTTTACCTCCTGGGTTTGGGCATGGGGTGCCCCCTGTAGAGGGCGGGTACATGTCTTAGACCTGGGGGGTATAGAGTGCGTATCAGAAATAAGAATGAAATGTATCGTTATTGTATGTCTTTGAGTGAGTGAATGTGAGACTGAGGTTGGGATTGTGTGATTGTGTCTGTGTATGAATGGGTATTTGTTAGGTCGAGACTCGGACTGCCCCCTCTTTGATACAACTGGGGGTGCTTGGCATCGTGCCCCTATCGCGCGGCCCCCTGGTGGGGTGTGCCCTTGCCTGCCGGCGCGCTTGGGGCCCTTAGTGTCGGGGGCTGGGCGCTTGGGCGTGTGTCGGCTCGGCCTGGTGTCTGCCTGGTGGGGCTCGGGTCCTCTGGCACTGTCGGGCCTTGGCCTGGGTGGTGTGAGTCCTCGGTGCCCAAGCCTCGGTGCCCGGACCTGGACCTACATCGGTGCGGCGGGTTCCGAGGGAGGCCTATGAGTTTGTCGCTGTTGGCCCCGGGGGGTCACTGCATGTGGTCGCTGGTGGGGATCTTCCGGTTCTCCCCTGTGGTCCGTTCTGGGGGGTGGGTGAGTGGTTCGTCCTGTGTGGGTGGCTCTGGGGGCTCCGTGGTCGGGGTCCCTCCTGGGGTCTTGGGCTCTGGTTCCCCCTTTTTCGTCTGCCTCTGGTCTTGGGGGTCGGGTCTCTGTTGCTTCACAGTTACTATTAAATGTTCTATTAGAGAAGCCTTATACACTTATGCATGCTCACAACCACACACAAATAGAAGCAGGGATGCTTATGTAGGCTTTATATGTAGATATATAGATATATAGATATGTATGTGAATGTATATTCATGTGTATGTATGTATGTATATAGGCATAGGTATGGGTATATATATTTATGGAAACTTACTGCAAAGCCATGAATATTTTAAGTTCTTTATACATATGTATTTTGTTGCTGTGTTTTGTCATGTTCTTTGCAGGTGAACAGACAGTGGCCGGGTGTTTTGCCGTGTGCTCTCTTTGTGTATATTTCTTATATTTTGGAGTCTTACTTTGTCTTTTCTTTCTTTCATTCCTATTAAAAAAAAAAAAAAAAAAAAAAAAACCTACACTAGATAGTCACTAGAATAAATATTTCATAATAATGGTGTGGAGAGGATGGCTGTAAGGGGAGAAGGGAGGCCATCTAAGAAAAAAAAAAAGTAGAATTCCTCTGGTGGAGATGATCACAGCCACAGTATCAGCAATCCACAACAACAAAATTAAAGAGGGTGAAGCAGGACAACTCAGAATCAAAGTTTCAGCCTGCCTCAGCAATGCCAAACCACTACCTTCCAACATCAGAAGAGAGGAGAGGGATGCACTCACCACTCTTTTCAAGGACAAAAACATCATCATTCTCCCAGCAAACAAAGGAAGGTGCACAGTGATTTTGAACCAGAAAGACTGTCATATAATGTTATGACACTCCTTAGTGACTTAAACACTTATGTACCTCTGAAAAGAGATCCGGGAAGTGGTTACAAGAAGAAGTTGATAGATTGCTTGAAAATTTTGGAACAGGACAACGCTATTGACCGTTTTCTGTACCACAGATTGTACCCAGGGGAGGCCACACCTAGTCTGTATGGTTTACCTAAAATCCACAAACAAGGTGTATCTTTAAGACCAATTGTTAGCATGATTAACTCTGTCACTTACAATGTTTCCAAATATCAGGCGTCTGTACTCATCCCTTTAGTTGGCAGTTCAGAACATCACATACAGAACACCATGGACTTTGTGGATAAGGTGAAGGATGTCATCATGGAGACTGATGAAACAATGGTCTCTTTTGATGTCACATCACTCTTTACATGCATTCCTGTTGATGATGCAGTAGAGGTGGTCAGTTTAAGATTAAAATCAAACACCACTCTGAGCAGCAGGACCACGCTTTCCACAGAACAACTGTGTCAACTCTTGAAACTGTGCCTGCAATCAACCAACTTCACATATGGGGAGCAATATTATAGGCAGAAACATGGGTGTGCTATGGGGTCTCCAGTAGGGATGCACCGATCCTTTTTTTTTACTTCCGATCCGATCCCAAGACCCAACTCTGAGTATTGGCCGATACCAATCCAGTTCCGATATCATAATCATCATTGATTTTATATAGGCTGTAATAATCTCCTCTCAAGTACCATCCATCCATCCATTTTCTTCCGCTTATCCGGGGACGGGTCGCGGGGGTAGCAGCCTAAGTAGGTGTATATTATATACACCTATATTGGTGGACAGAGGATTATTGTTGAAACACAACACCAGCCTTTAACGTTTCTAAACAGCCAAGGCATCAGAGATGGTGTGGTGACAAACTCACGTGTAGCCACATGGCTCATGGCACTTCAGAGTTTTAACCTAGACATCCGCTACGGTCAAAATAAGAAGTCACACTTGGGCACTGATTTGGCAATCTGCCAAGAATGTACACAGGATGTACCAGCCACCCAACAGCCGGTTGTGAGTAAACCCTCAGTAGCTGAGGACCCAAATCACCACTTCTTTGATAACAATATCTGTAAAGATATGGCGACATTGTACGTGGATGGATGATCATTCCACCACGAGAAAATCTGCAAAGCAGGTGTTGGAGGAGTCCTCCTCCAAGACCTAGAACAGGTCACATTTGGCTATAAATTAGGCTCTCAGTCTTCTCAGTACGCTGAGATAGAAGGTATCCTAATAGGTCTACGGATGGGAGTGGAACGCTCCATCCAGACGCTAATCATCTGCACTGACTCTAACTATGCTCGACTCAGTTTCTTGTGTCATCTCGCTCTGTGGAAACAGAACGGTTTTCTCACAAGCAACAAAAAGGTGGTCAAACACAAAGAGCTTTTCATGACATGTGATCACTTAGTGACATCACATGATCTACAGATCTTCTGGAAGAAAGTTTCAGGACATTCCAGAGTCCCAGGCGATGACAAGCACTACAATGACCTTGCAGACTCCCTAGCCAAGGGAGGAGCCGTTGACGGGCCCATGTGGTCCTTTGACCCCTCCTGGCTACTCAACACTCAGTCGACGCAACCTACAGCTGAGGTAATGGCAGTCACACGTGCACAAGCTGCAGCTAAACCTGCTGATAACACAGTTTCTGTATGCCCAATACTGACTGACCCAGACATCATCCAACTTCAGAAGTTGGATCCTGCAATTAACTCGATGATACTGTATCTGACTGACCCAGACAAATACACTCCATCGAAAGGCGAACTGGATTCCAATCCAGACCTTAAAGTCCTCTTTCAGCTGCGCAAACAGTTAAAACTACTTAAGGGCATCCTAACTTTTGCTCATGGACGGACGTCCTCACCCGTGTTCGTGGTCCCCCATGACCACAGGGGGGTGA
>NC_056516.1:691681-700097 GCF_014905685.2 Nematolebias whitei | reverse complement strand
TGGCATCTCTCCTTTCGAGATGATGACGGGTCGACAAATGACTCTCCATCTACACCTGTTGTACCAACCAGGCAATGCTGCCATGGCAACAGCCTACACTACACAACAATACATGAAAGACTTGGAAAAACACCTTAAAAACACTTTTGCTTTTGCCCAGAAAAACCTGGAAAAATCAGCCGAAGGACGCAAAGCGTTCTACGACCAAAAGGCCTCTCACGAGGAACTCCAAGTGGGAGACAGGGTCTGGTACTACACGTTTGCCCCCACAACTGGGAGAAGAGAGTCCGGGACCGGAACTCTCGCCCGTAAACTGATGCCCAGATGGACTGGACCCCATCTGATAACAGACAAACTGTCTCCAGATGTCTATCAGATAAGAATCAGTAAAGGCCAAAAAGAGCCAATTGTTAAATGGGTACATCGAAACCAGGTTAAACCACACAAGGTGTGCAAAGAAACAACTCCTACGGGACAGCGTGATTGAATCTGACAACCAGGGTGAGGAGGAGCAGTGAAACGATGTTTCTAGTTGCTTAGTCACTACTCTTGTCGATGATTGAATCGTTGTTTATTTGGTTTTGATATTTGTTTCTGAACACCCCAAGCAAGAATGAATTTTGTATGTATTTTAGTTGGAGACTGTAAAGGACTTTAACTATGCCAACATGCAGTTCACTCGTTAAAACCTAATCGTTGAAGAGTCAATGTAGTCAATGCTACCTTAAGTACCATAACTTACATTGGTCTCACCATCTTCAAGCC
The DNA here is from genome assembly GCF_014905685.2 of Nematolebias whitei. NCBI lineage: Eukaryota > Metazoa > Chordata > Actinopteri > Cyprinodontiformes > Rivulidae > Nematolebias > Nematolebias whitei. The sequence goes on along the minus strand of NC_056516.1, from coordinate 699,332 downwards.
GAACCTACTCGAAAAATCTATTCGGGGGATAGCTAATTCTTTTTAATGAGTCTCGCCATAGACTCCAAAAACATTTATGGGGAAACCAAACAACCAATCTCAAGTCGTTCATCTAAAAGGCAACAGGCAAGTAAACCAACTATAGTGGCCATGTAAGTCTAACATAGACAGAGTTAGCAATGGTGGTATAGTTGGAACACCCTTCTATAGGTATAGACCCCTATAACTACCCTTTTCAGCATGTTCCACCCCTTAACTGGTAGCTGTAGCTGTTCCCAATCATAATAACTTACACACCAGGTGCATATAGGCAGTGGTGGCATGTAACGAAGTACAAATACTTCGTTACTGTACTTAAGTACATTTTTCATGTATCTGTTCTTTACTTAAGTAGAGTTAAATGTGGGTACTTTATACTTTTACTCCACTACATTGTACATCAAGTATCTGTACTTTCTACTACACTACATTTCTATGATGCGCTGCATTACAAGTTACATTCATGTTGCAGCTTTTTGATTTGTTTGTTACTTTGAAAGTAACCAATGGTGAGAGGGGAGCTGGTCCATTGAATCACTGCAAAGTGGGCAGGTAACGTTAGGCCCACCTTCAAGAAGAGCTGGACCAATGACTTATTCTACTATATACATCATTAAGCTGGGTGCACCCACAGCACCACTAACACACCAAAATGTATTTCACTGCAAGAGAGTCAGCCAGAAGATATGCTCCACCCATGGCCTTATTGAAAGACTACTCGGTACAACAGGACAGCTTCTCTCTCCCAAAAGAGCCAGATTGGACTAAAAAAACTTTGGAAACCAACTTCTTCTGAACTTGAACAAGAAGTTCTTGCTGCAATATTAAAATGTGTCAGTTCATGATGTTAGGACAGGAGACAAGAGATGTCTCCAAATGTCTCGACGCTCAGGTCCAAGTTTTGAAAATTGTGTCAGGAAGAAAAGATCAAAGCTGAATTGTTAAAAAAGTATATATGAAGTAGCTTAGTGTGTTAGAATTAGAAAAATTAGAAAGAGTTATTCATTTTGTTCTGTTACTTGAAGATAATTATGATTGAAATAATTGTTTGAAAAAAGGGGCAGATATAATAAGATGTTTTCATTCTTTCTGCTGCCTTTCATTTAAAATCTCTTGTATCTTTTTATATCGTTATGGAATTGTTTTGTACTTTTTTAAAATGAATAAACTTTATACCATACCAAGTTAAAATATTGTTCACTGTTGACCCATTACAAGGTCGACTAGACAGTATTTTAATTAGAGCTGATGACACATTGGAGTTGAAATGATCAGAGCATGTTCCTTTGTTAGTTGTGCCTAATGCCCCTTTTGCTCAAGCAGACAACTTTTACTTAAACATGTTTACTGCAGCTGCAGTTAAAATGGCACATTGGTTTTGCTTTGTGTTAAATAAAAATGTTCTAAGGTAAAATCATTCCTCTTTATTTTGTTTAATGGCATTTAACTCTGCAGGTCATCCCTGAAATACTGACACACAGAATCACAAGTCCAAGTGTGAACTGTGTCACAGAGTAAACACAATAAAAACATGTATTATCTGCAGCATCGTTCATTAAAATGACTCAACACTATTAATGTATTACACAAAATATACATATGGTAGGCACACTTAACGATATGTAGACCATTGCATTAATAATTCAGCAAGTACTTTTACTTTTAATACTTTAAGTATTTTAAAAGCAAGTACTTATTTACTTTTACTTAAGTAAAAATGTTAATGTGGTACTTTTACTTTTACTAGAGTACATTTTTGTCTGTTTATTTGTACTTTTACTTAAGTACAGTGTTTGAGTACTTTCTCCACCACTGCATATAGGTTAAGGCCTTACGTAAAATCCCCTTCATAAGCCCACCTTAAACCACTTAATTGCATGACACATAGAACCAGAACGGCACCGACTGGACGTCATCCAGCGACGACCTTCGCTGGAGGAGACCTGCAATCCTGACGTTGGTCTCCAACCTGCATCCAGTGGCCACATCTGCGGTTCAATCAAGGGAACCCCTTCTTTATGCTGATCAATCAACACCTCCATTCGTTGTGGAATTATCGTTGTGGATTATATGACTTTTTTCAATGGATTACAGACTTTGTTTCCAAGGGGTTAAAGCATTGCTACAATGGAATTACCAACGGCATTATGGAATTACCAATAACATTATGGAATTACCTTCTGTGACTTTTGTTTTCCTCTTGCTGGATTACATCAAGCTCAAGGACATTCCGAGGCGTAAGTTCATGTTGAAATTCATCCCCATGGACAGGCGATGATTTCCAAAGGGGGGACTGTAGTGAACTAAGCCTCAGGTCAAAACCTGACCCTGAGGACCTTCATGGGACAGGAACTGTTATTTCATTGATTTGAATCCAGAAATACAAATTAAGCTCATCCAGAGACTTTCTAAGTGTGTCTTGCACTAATCAATTGAAAGAACACTCTCTTTTTATATTGTCATTACTATTTTCACAAATGTCTTGATAATCAAAAGTGTGTTTAGTTCAAACCATTTTAAATGTTGAAGTGAACTACTCATTTTAAATCAACTGTGAAACAGTATTAATGATTTTTTAATCCTCATTCAAAGTAGAAATCATTTTAAATGTCTGTTACAGAGTAATTATGCATTTTGATCTTCTGTCTGAAATGAGAAGTAGTGATGTCGGTCAAAAGTCGGAGACAGTCGCAAACAAGTTTATTGGAACGAACTGTCATGTTTTTAAACCTCTCAGACAGAAACAAGAGAAGCTGGCACCTGCGTCCTCCCACTTCGCCAAAACATTTCTCTGCCTGCTCCTAAACATTTCTCTGTCTGTTCCTAAACATTTCACTGTTTTTCTGACTTGTAATAACCCTCTTACGTCACTAAAACCACACCCCTGTTGGTTCTTTCAACCAATCAGGACTTCCCAAAAGGGACCGGAAACAGAACTCTTTAAATGTCGACACTTCCTAGTTCCAGTCAGTTCTGGGAGATGATCCAGAGTTCTGAGAGCAGAAGTGATCCGAAGTTCTGGAGGATGAACAGAAGTTCCATGGAGAACAGAGAGTTCTGCTGAGGAGGAGTTCAGCATGTTTGCTGAAATTCCACTTAACTTAATCCTATCTTTTGGGGAAGTTTATTTTGGAAGCTGGGCCAGTCAGCCTCGTGGTCCCAAGTTGATGAGAAGCAGATAAATCCCTGGAGATAAAACGACTCAGCCTTGCTGGACGTCAGGAGAAGACCTCTCTGAAACCCCACCAAGGTAAAGGGTCGACGCTCGGGTACATCTAGCCGAAATCACTGGGAAACGTGCTATCTGGTTTCAAACAAGATAACTCCCCATCTTTTCTTTATTATCTTAGTTAACCCCAAGTATCCACTTTCCCTCCTTAAACTTTATTCCATCTCTTCTATCTCGCCAGTAAAAGATAAGCTAAGCCTATAGACATTAATTTAAGACCTAAGGATATGTCTGTTGTTTTCAGTAACAAGTGAGAAATCATGGCCGTATGATTTCTCATTGTAAAGCTCATTAATTAAGCTGTGTTATTGCCTTCAATCAGAATAATCAAGTGTACAATGTTTGATGTTAAATTTTGATTCTGTTAATAAATGACCACATTCATTTTGATGGGTCAAAGAAAATTAACGTCTCACGTCACTGATTAGACCATCTCCGACACAGTACTTCTAAACACAATATATCTCTCACATATCTGTCAAGTAGCTTGAAAAAGAGAGAACCCGTTATTAAATATTGATTGTAGTGGAGCTCCTACGCTAACTAACCCTACATCACTACATAGGGAGGCCCAGACTTCCCTCTCCCCAGCCACTTGGGCCAGCTCTTCTGGGGGAATCCCAAGGCGTTCCCAGGCCAGCCGAGAAACATAGTCCCTCCAGCGTGTCCTGGGTCTTCCTCTGGGCCTCCTTCCGGTGGGACGTGTCCGGAACACCTCACCAGGGAGGCGTCCAGAAGGCATCCTAAACAGATGCCCAAGCCACCTCAACTGGCTCCTCTCAACATGGAGAAGCAGCTGCTCTACTCTGAGTCCCTCCCGGATGATCGAGCTTCTCACCCTGTCTCTAAGGGAGAGCCCAGACACCCTGCGGAGAAAACTCATTTCGGCCGCTTGTATCCGAGATCTCATTCTTTCGGTCACAACCCAAAGCTCGTGACCATAGATGAGGGTAGGAACGTAGATCGATCGGTAAATTGAGAGCTTCGCCTTTTGACTCAGCTCTCTCTTTACCACGACAGACCTGTACAGCGCCCGCTTCACTGCAGACGCTGCACCTATCCGCCTATCGATCTCACGCTCCATTTTTCCCTCATTCGTGAACAAGACCCCAAGATACTTGAACTCCTCCACTTGGGGTAGGACTTCCTCCCTGACCCGGAGAGGGCACTCTACCCTTTTCCGGCTCAAGACCATGGCCTCGGATTTGGAGGAACTGATCTTCATCTGGCTGCGTCGCATTCGGCTGCGAACCGCTCCAGCGAAGGCTGTAGATCACGATCTGATGAAGCCAATAAGACCACATCATCTGCAAAAAGCATAGACGCAATCCTAAGGCCACCAAAACGGATCCCCTCAACACCTTGGCTGCGCCTAGAAATTCTGTCCATAAAAGTTATGAACAGAATCGGTGACAAAGGGCAACCTTGGCGGAGTCCAACCTCACAGGGAGCAAGCCCGACTTACTGCCGGCGATGCGGACCAGGCTCTGACACCGGTCGTACAGGGACCTAACAGCCCATATCAAAGGACCCGGTACCCCATACTCCCAGAGTACCCCCCACAGGTTCCCCCGAGGGATGCGGTCGAACGCCTTCTCCAAGTCCACAAAGCACATGTAGACTGGTTGGGCAAACTCCCACGCACCCTTCAGGACCCTGCTGAGAGTGTAGAGCTGGTCCAGTGTTCCACGGCCAGGACGAAAACCGCACTGCTCCTCCTGAATCCGAGGTTCGACTATCCGACGGACCCTCCTCTCCAGAACCCCCGAATAGACCTTACCAGGGAGTCTTAAGAGCGTGATTCCCCTGTAGTTGGAACACACTCTACGGTCCCCCTTTTGGAATAGGGGGACCACCACCCCGGTCTGCCAATCCAGGGGAACTTCCCCCGATGTCCACGCAATATTGCAGAGTCGCGTAAGCCAACACAACCCTACAACATCCAGAGCCTTAAGGAAATCTGGGCGAATCTCATCCACCCCTGGGGCCCTGCCACCGAGGAGCTTTTTAACCACCTCGGTGACCCCAGCACCAGAGATTGGAGGGCCCGACCCAGAGTCCCCAGGCTCCGCTTCCTCAGTGGAAGACATGCCGGTAGGATTGAGGAAGTTTTCTGGGCAAGAGGTGGGTCTGTGCTGGTCGCCACCTCATCCCCCCATTTTAAACGCACTGTATAACAACATGCATCAATACCATATTCGAGTGGGAGGAGGAGGAAGAGGGTCTGTTCATAATTTATTTATGCATATATAGATTTTTTTTTCACAAACACCTCCTTTTTCCATGTGACACTAGGGGTCAGGGATGGGGGGGGGGGGGCATTGTTGGGGTCTGGGCTGTGGGTGGGCTTTGGGCCTTGGGGGCGGTTGGTGATGGGGCCGGTGCTTCGGTTCCCCCTGGGCTGTTCCGATTCTTTTAATCTTGGTTCCTGGTTACGATGGCTGGCACTTTGACCGGGGTGGCTGCCGGCTTTCGGCGGGAGGTCGGCTATGGTAGTGTACGTGTGGTCATTGGTGGTGTAGGGCGACGGTTGGGGGTGTGGCTTCGCCTCATCGGGGCACTGGCTGGTCTTCCTGTGTGGCATTTGCGGTGGGGGTGCTGTGTGTGTGGGGGGGTGCGTAGGTGGCATGCTGGGGCGTCTCTGGGCCTATGGTGCGGAGCTCTTGATGTGAAAGCCAGCCCTCCTCGGCTGCAGCTTCCTGCTGCTCTGCCCCTTGGGCTGGGGCCGGCCTGTGGTCGCTGTCAGGTAGATGGTGCATGCGGTTGGCCTGACAGAGATTCTGTCGGGCTATCTGTGTGTGCCTGTTTGTTTCTCAGGTTGGGTTTTTGGTGGTCCCCCCTCTCTTGGATCAATTTGGGCCCCACGTTTGGTGTGGGACCCACTCTCCCCGGTCGTGCCCCCCTTTGGCAGGGGGCCCCCTTGCCGCCGGTGCATTGGTGGCTCTCGGCGTCTGGGCTGGGTGGTGGGGTGTATGTTGGTCCGCCCTGGTTGCTGCCTGGCGGGGCCTGGGTGCTCTGGCTCTGTTGGGGCTCTGCTTGGGGGTGGTATGGCCTCGGGGCTTGGGGCTCGGTGTCCATGGCCGGATTTAATTGGGGGGGGCATTGGTTGTAGGCCGGACCTGTGGGCTTGTCGCTGTAGCTTCCTGGAGGCTCTTTATTGTGGTTGCTGGGGTCACCCGGTTCTTTCCTCTGCTCCTCTCTGGGGGAGTGTGGTTCTCCCTGTTGGGATACTCCTGGGGCTCCGGGCCTGGGGGCCGCTGTGTGTCTGTGGCTCCGGTCCTCCCTGTGTTGCCATTGTGACCTGGGGGGGCGGGTCTGTGGGCCCCCGCATTCAATATTGGGCATTCTTTTGGAGAAATCTGGTGGTGGCGGGCGTGCTTGCGCGGGTGTTTGGATTCAGGTGCTTTGACAGATGCACGCTAGGTTGGGTAGTGGTGGAAGCTAGATGATTCCTTGTGCCATGTTGAATGTTTCATGGTGATATTGTGAGTGGCATTGTGCTGTGCATGTTGTTTTGTCGTGGTAGTCTCTCGTTTTATCCATTTCTAAAAATTGAGCGATGATGATAAGTTCATTGAAACACTTCACAATGTTTCTACACTTAAACTGAGCTAAAAAAGAAAAAAAGGATTGATGAGGTCTTCAAAGTATTCCGCCCACCGACCCACAACATCCCGAGTTGAGGTCAGCAGCACACCACTCCCACTATAAACAGTGTTGGTGGCGTACCGCTTTCCCCCCCGAGACGCCGGATGGTGGACCAGAATCGCCTCAAAGCCGTGCAGAAGTCGTTCTCCATGGCCTCTCAGAACTCCTCCCATGCCCGAGTTTTTGCCTCAGCAACCACCGAGCCACATGTCGCTTGGACTGCCGGTACCCATCAACTGCTTCCGGGGTCTCACAGGCCAAAAAGGCCCGATAGGACTCCTTCTTCAGCCTGACAGCATCCCTCACCGACGGTGTCCACCATCGGGTTCGAGGGTTGCCGCCGCGACAGGCACTGACAACCTTGCGGCCGTAGCTCTGGTAAGCCGACTCGACAATAGAGGCACGAAACATGGTCCACTCAGACTCAATGTCCCCCACCTCCCTCGGAACATGTTCAAAGTACTCCCGGAGGTGGGAGTTGAAACTCCGTCTCACAGGAGACTCTGCCAGACGTTCCCAGCAAACCCTCACAATATGTTTGGGTCTGCCAGGTCTGACCGGCATCCTCCCCCACCATCGGAGCCAACTCACCACCAGGTAGTGATCAGTTGACAGTTCCGCCCCTCTCTTCACACAAGTGTCCAAGACATGTGGCCGCAGATCAGATGAGACGATGACAAAGTCGATCATCGAACTGCGGCCTAGGGTGTCCTGGTGCCAAGAGCACATATGGAC
>NC_056516.1:680718-691581 GCF_014905685.2 Nematolebias whitei | reverse complement strand
CACAGGCCAAAAAGGCCCGATAGGACTCCTTCTTCAGCCTGACAGCATCCCTCACCGACGGTGTCCACCATCGGGTTCGAGGGTTGCCGCCGCGACAGGCACTGACAACCTTGCGGCCGTAGCTCTGGTAAGCCGACTCGACAATAGAGGCACGAAACATGGTCCACTCAGACTCAATGTCCCCCACCTCCCTCGGAACATGTTCAAAGTACTCCCGGAGGTGGGAGTTGAAACTCCGTCTCACAGGAGACTCTGCCAGACGTTCCCAGCAAACCCTCACAATATGTTTGGGTCTGCCAGGTCTGACCGGCATCCTCCCCCACCATCGGAGCCAACTCACCACCAGGTAGTGATCAGTTGACAGTTCCGCCCCTCTCTTCACACAAGTGTCCAAGACATGTGGCCGCAGATCAGATGAGACGATGACAAAGTCGATCATCGAACTGCGGCCTAGGGTGTCCTGGTGCCAAGAGCACATATGGACGGACACCCTTATGCTTGAACAAGGTGTTCGTTATTGACAATCCATGACGAGCACAGAAGTACAACAACAGAACACCACTCTGGTTCAGATCAGGGGGGCCGTTCCTCCCAGCCACACCCCTCCAGGTCTCACTGTCATTGCCCACATGAGCATTGAAGTCCCCCAGCAGAACAAGGGAGTCCCTAGGAGGGGGCACTTTCCAGTGCCCCCTCCAAGGACTCCAGAAAGGGTGGATAATCTGAACTGCCGTTTGGTGCATAAGCACAAACGACAGTCAGAACCCGTCCCCCCACACGTAGGCGGAGGGAGGCCACCCTCTCATTCACTGGGGTGAACCCCAACACACAGGCACCAAGTTGGGGGGCAATAAGTACGCCCACGCCTGCTCGGCGCCTCTCACCAGGGGCAACTCCAGAGTGGAAGAGTGTCCAGCCCCTCTCAAGGAAACTGGTTCCAGAGCCCGAGCCATGCGTAGAGGTGAGTCTGACTATTTCTAGCCGGAACCTCTCAGCCTCACACACCAGCTCAGGCTCCTTCCCCACCAGTGAGGTGACATTCCACGTCCCAATAGCCAGCTTCTGTAGCTGAGGATCAGACTGCCAGGGTCCCCGCCCTCGGCCACCACCCTTCCCACATTGCACCCGACCCCTTTGGCCCCTCCCACAGGTGGTGAGCCCATTGGAAGGGGGACCCACGTCTCCTCTTCGGGCTGTGCCCAGCTGAGCTCCATGGGTAAAAGCCCGGCCACCAGGCGCTCGCCCGCGTGTCCCACCTCCAGGCCTGGCTCCAGAGTGGGGCCCCGGTGACCCACGTCCGGGCAAGGGAACACTAGGTCCATTTATTTGTCTCATCATCGGGGTCTTTGGGCTGCACTTTGTCTGGTCCCTCAACTAGGACCTGTCTGCCATGGGTGACCCTACTAGGGGCATAAAGCCCCTGACAGCATAACTCCTAGGATCATTGGGACACTCAAACCCCTCCACCACGGTAAGGTGGCAGCCCAGGGAGGGGTCTCTCTCAAGTACAATTTGTACAAATATATGCATGCATGTCCAAAAAGGCAACTTGAGGTAAGTTTTATTAAGGTTGGATAAGTTTTAAAGTTAGAATTAAATTCTGCTAATGCAAAACATGGTTCTTTTTTTATTCCTAGCTTTAAAGTGGATATTAAAGTGATTAATTTAAGTGATTGTTTAGTTATTTTTTTTTTAAATAAGTGGCAGATATAAGAATCTTTTTCTTCTTTCTGCACTCTTTTCTTTCAATGTTTTCTTCAATGTTTCATTTAAATGAATGAATAAATTAATTAAATTAAATAAAATGCTAAATGCTTCAAACATCTGCTAAGTTCATGGCATAAACCAACAGACACGTTCCAGTTTTTAGTATTTTACATCACTTTATAATGTAGCTGTTTATGTTTTTCATCCATCCATTATCTTTACCCACTTATTCCATTTTGGGTCGCTGGTGCCCATGTCCAGCAATCACTGTGCGAGGGGTGTAGTACACCCTGGACGGGTCGCAAGTCCATCACAGGGCCACATAGAGACAAACAACCATTCACTCTCTCATTCACACCTAGGGACAATTTAGAGTTACCAATCAGCCTAACATGCATGTTTTTGGTCTGTGGGAGGAAACCAGAGCACTCGGAGAAAACCCACGCATGCACGGAGAGAACATGCAAACTCTACCCAGAAAGGCCCCTGGACCAGGGTTTGAACCAAGGACCTGCTCGCTGAGAGGCAGCAGCTCTACCAGTTGTGCCACCGTGCTGCCTGTTTATGTTTTTATGTATATAATTTTCAAATCATATGTTTTTTATGATTGTCTACTGTTGTACTGATAAATATCTCCTGGAGGGTAAACTATATCTTGACTGCAAGTATCAAGCTGAAAATCCTTCATTTTCTACAACTGATAGGGGTTGGTCATTAATTATGATGAAGTTTAGCAACTTCTCTGTAAACATTTGAGCTCTGTGGCTTCAGCGATGTCTTCTTCTTGTTCAATAAGAAGCAGGCAGCCTGATTTGGGGCAGCCGCGCTCAGTCTGTCCCTCCTCAGAGATGGGCAGACTGAGTGGGGCAGATTGGACGCGGCTGGCCGAGGTCGAGTAGCCTCTTTCCGGTTTGACCAAAGAGTAGTGCCCCGCTGAAGCCACAAAGCTTGAATGTCCATCGTAAAACCAACTTTACCGTGGTTTAATGTGGCGCTATGGCTCTGCAGACAGTGCACGTTGCTGTCTTGTTTTGTGGTGTTTTTAGTGTAAAATATCCTGATGCATGCTCAATAATCCAGGTAGAAAAATCTAAAAAAGTTAAATCTGGTCCTAAGGACATTCAAAAAAAAAAACAACAAAAAAACAAAGCAAATCAACAAAAAAATGTAGAAACGTTTCGTCTCTCATCCGAGAGACTTCCTCAGTCAGCTCAGTCTCTTAAATAGCACCGTCTCAGAGTGGATCAACCAGTTTTGCTGCTGACAACCAAAACCAGCTGATCACATGCTCAAGAAGGACCATCAGCCTAACAATGGATCATTAGCACACTGATGGCTGTTTACAGTTCACAGAGGGCTGAGTGATACTAGCAATCACAGCATTGTAAGAGGGGGACAGTTGAACCCGGAGGCCTCCACCCCTGTTTAACGATGGACGATTTCTTTTCACAAAGATGGCCTCCTTTACTCCTCTCTCAAACCATCGTTCCTCTCTGTCCAGGATGTGAACATCTTCATCCCTGAAAGAGTGACCGCTGGCCTGGAGATGAGTGTAGACCGCAGAGTCCTGGCCTGATGATGTTGATCTTCTGTGCTGGGCCATCCTTTTGGCCAGTGGCTATTTTGTTTCCCCGATGTAAGACTGATCACAGCCCTCCTGACACTGAACAGCATACACAACATTGCTCTGTTTGTGCCGGGGGACTGGATCTTTGGGATGAACCAGTCTTTGCCGTAATGTATTTTGGGGTTTAAAAGCCACTGGGACGTTATGTTTAGAAAATAAACGTCTCAGTTTCTCTGATACTCCCTTAACATATGGAATGACTCACAGCTGACAGTTTTGAAAAAAAATGTTTGAAAGTCACCTGATGAAACCTTATAAAGTGACAAACTTCTCCCCTGCTGACACTAACTCAGGGGTCCTCAACCACCGGGCCATGGACCCGTATGGTCCGTGGGTCAATTGGTACCAGGCCGCACAGGGTTAAAATAAAAAAGTTTTATTTTGAAAAATCCCCAGATTTTCTCTATCACATCTGTCTATGTCTCACTCTTGACACAGGTCAACATACACACGTGGTAAGTTTCAGTTTCTGTTAAGCACATGTGCAGATTGGTTGGACATTACCTAAGCGGGTGCAGTAATTCAGCTACGTGGTCTGGACCAGACAGGACAAGAGGAGGCGCGCGGCCATATCTGTGGATTGCATATTTTTTATCCCGCCTGACAAAGAGTGACTGTAAAACTATAAATAAAACTATAATTTTAAACAAAGCTTTCTAATATCACGTCAAAGATGTTCCTTCGCATTTCCGCTTCTGCTCTTAAAAAAATCTCTGCCCCTAAAAGTTCAAAGCCATGGGCAATTTTATTAAAAAAGATAAAAATATAATTAAATGTTGCACTACACATAAGTTCCTGCGCTTTTATGAACAATCTGATGTGTGAATCATTGCGGAGCAGGGAGGATGATGACAAGGTGCAGCTGACCCCGCCCGGTGTGGGATATACTGTATTTTTCAGCCTATAAGTCACTTTTTTTTTTTTGGCATAATTTATATGCCCTGAGACTTATACGCCAAAGCAACATATTTATGGATTTTTTCCCTATATTTATAAACAAATTTTTGGCTGAGACATTCATTCTGACTGAAATATTGAACACTACCATTATCAACCGCTAGATGGCACTCATGTAGTATGGCATGCCGTTGTGTCATGTAATAGGTAAACATGGTTATTAATGACACAGTCGGCTTGCCATAGTCTGTCACCTATATCCAGCTCGCCTGGAGCAACTTTCAAATCAGTTGAAGGCTCATTTCATGTCTGTCAGACCTGTTTGTATCTTCTGCTAATCTAACAAGCAGCACACAGATGTACCCTGTCACTGAGGCATTTCAATAATGAATGTTTGTAGCTTTCAAGATGAATGTTTTTCTGGAATTGAACTCTAGAATTGAGCAGGGAATGCAAGTAAATCTTAATGTTTTTGGTGCAAGATATTCATGTGAGTAGGAGTTACACTGTTGAGAACAGTTGTTGTTGTTTGTTTGTTTGTTTGTTTGTTTGTTAGTTAGTTTGTTTGTTTTTTGTGCTTGTCCGAAGCATCACGGAGTGACAGATCCTAGTGAGTGGAGGGAGCAGTTTTATCCACCATGAGGTGCAATGGTAGAGCCAGGGGGTGGCCAATGGTAGTTTGACCCCCATAGATTAATCTTCAGCCACCCCAATCATTTGATCATTTGAGGAAACTATACATTTAGGCAATCTAAAAACTAGAAAAAATAATTACAAATACAAAACAGGTTGGGCAGAGTAAAGGCTACCACAGACTCGTGCGATCCTCAGTCCACATGGAAACTGTGCGCACTGCCCGCAAACGGTTGAGACACGAGCGTCCGCCCTGACCAGCCACAGACCAACTTCGCAGAAAAGGGGCATTTACCTTTGGGACAAATTGAGTTTGCTGATTGGTCATTTGCTGACACGCCTATTGGACTGATTGACAGGTTGCAAAAAAAAAAAAGAGAGCAAGCTGGTAGCCCAGGAGCAGCAGTGTTCTGTTAGGTTCTGTTATGTTGTTAATAAAAAGTTATTTAAAAAAAAATAGCAGAGCGCTGTCCCTGCAGCCCACACATCAGACCAGCCCACCAGGAAATCTCAGACCCTCCTGCAGCCACGCTGGACCTGATTTTAATTCTCTCGTGACAAATTCATTAATTTCTTACAATCTCAGTCATGGCGTCAATGGAAGAGGAGGAAGACATCGCTTGCCTCTTGGAAAAAAACAAACAAAAGATAAGGCCATTAAACCAGACCACGGATGAAGAAGGGAAACTTAATACATTCATGTCGCATACAAAACAGTCCGTCGCCAGGTAGTTTATTGTACAACACCAAGTACACGTACACAGTCCTCAAAATTGAGCTTTGCATGGACATGCCCTGCAGGCATTCGCTTCAACTCTAATCCGGTATGCACGGACCTCCACGAACTGAGGAATGAGGTCCGCCCGAGTCTGTGTGAGCCTTAAGTGAAGACAGTAGCATAGAGTAGAAATGTAGTCGTCCTTCAGCATTCTAAGCCTATAGCTATTAGGAGTGCGTGGGGAACCCAGATGGTATGAGACCCAGAACGAGGCAGACACAGGGGAAGTACAAAAAGAACAGTGTTTATTATTTACAGTGATAATCAATCCACACGCTGCTTCTCAGCGACTCCTGGAAGGAGGGACGACAGGTTAATGTTGGTCCAGAGGGGAAGACCAGAGTGGTTTGTTTGAAGAGCGTTTTTGTCCTTACAGTCCAAACCCGAAGGAGGGGAGCTGGTCCTTCAGTCCAAGGAGTGAGCAGCCGAGGGAAATCCAACGAGGGTCCAAGGGAACGAGGAAGGCAGGCAACTGGAGGCAAAAATGGCACGAGGAATACCTGAAAGGCCGAGGGATCCAGATCAGGTCACGAGGAGATCCAAAAACACGAGGAACCAGGAAACTGGAAAAGAGAACACAGGTGAACAAATTCTTTTCACCTAGACATATCTAGCTCAACAGTACTATACCATGAGAGGTGATATGCTCCAGCGATGAGTCACACTGGGCTGCAGCCTTTTGTAGATGGAGAGGCTCATCAGGCTGATGACCGCCAGGTGTTGTTAATCAGCGGCCATCAGCAAGGCAGGCTGCAGGCAGTGGGACCCTTACAGTACCCCCCCCCCCCCTCAAGAATCACCTCCAGGCGACCTGAGGCGATTCTCGGGGTGGTCTCTGATAAACCTGGAGATGAGGTTGGGGTAGAGGATAAAGGACCTTGGGATCCATGACCTCTCCTCAGGACCGTACCCCTCCCAATCGACCAGGTAATGGAACCCCCTACCCCTGCGTCGCACGTCTAGGATGGATCTGACGGTGAACGCAGGGTGGTTGTCGATCAGGCGGGGTGGTGGGGGGAGGTCAGAAGGGGGGGGCACAAGGGACTGAGGGAGACGGGCTTGACCTGAGAAACATGGAAGGTCGGGTGAATCCTCATGGCCCTGGGGAGTTGGAGACGGACCGCAGAGGAGTTAATGATGCGAGTATTGGGGAGCTCTAGACTGGGAAAGAGAGGAGGAAGTGTATGTATATTATGTAAGTGTATGTATGTATTCCCAGTCTAGAGCTCGACTGCTCAGTCCCATCCGTGCAGCATCACTTCCGGCGTTGTCATCGCGTCTGGCGCCAGGCCAAGGGAGGCTTCGAAGGGGGACATACCGGTGGCAGAGGAACGGTGGGAATTGTGGGCGTATTCACCCAAACCAAATGTTGGCTCCAGGATGAAGGATTGGACTCAACCAGGCAATGCAGGGTGGACTCCAACTCCTGATTGCAGCACTCAGCTTGCCCGTTAGCCTGAGGATCGTAGCCGGAGGTAAGGCTAACGGATGCCCCGAGCGACTTGCAGAAGGAGTGCCAGACCTGGGAGATAAACTGTGGGCCTCGGTCGGAGACGATGTCCGAAGGGATCCCATGGAGCCTGAAAACATGAAGGGTAAGAAGGTGAGCGGTCTCAAGGGCAGAAGGGAGCTTAGGAAGGGGAACAAAGTGAGCAGCCTTAGAGAAACGGTCAACGACATTGAGGATGGTGGTGTTGCCGTCAGATGGGAGGAGGCCGGTCACGAAATCGAGGGCGATGTGGGACCAGGGGTGACTAGGGGTCGGGAGGGG
This sequence comes from Nematolebias whitei, assembly GCF_014905685.2. NCBI lineage: Eukaryota > Metazoa > Chordata > Actinopteri > Cyprinodontiformes > Rivulidae > Nematolebias > Nematolebias whitei. Next base: position 684,168 of record NC_056516.1, on the reverse strand, counting down.
AAGCAGAGGGCAAGCCGGAGGTTGGGTACCAGACTTGTTACTGGCACAGACGGGACAGGCCGAAACAAAGTCTTTAATGCCCTTGGACATGGAGGGCCACCAGAAGTTAGTCTTAGTGAGAGCGAGCATGCGGTTGACTCCAGGGTGGCAAGAGAGTTTGTTCGAGTGGAGACACTGGAGCACGTCGGACCGCACGCTGGAAGGAACAAAGAGGGTACCGGGGGGACCACCACCAGGATTGGGTTCGGAGAGAAGGGCCTCCTGAACGGTAGCGTGATGGGCCAGGAGAGGGAGCCGACAACACAGGTGGGGGGAACAATGTTATCGGAGCTCTCAGGTGAGTCAGGAGGAGCAAACTGCCTGGACAGGGCGTCAGGTTTGACGTTTTTAGAGCCCGGATGGAAAGTAAGGACAAAATTAAATCTATTAAAAAAAAGCGACCAACGGGCCTGACGCTTGGCGTTCCTAAGGTAAGTCAAATTTTTGTGGTCGGTCCAAATAAAAAAAGGGATCTCAGTGCCTTCCAGCCAGTGCCGCCATTCCTCCAACGCGAGCTTGACCGCCAACAGCTCGCGGTTGCCCACGTCACGTAGTTGCGCTCCGCTTGAGAGAGACGTCGGGAAAAGAAGGCGCAGGGATGAACTTTATTGTCTGAGGGTGCTCGCTGAGAAAGGACCGCCCCTACCCCAGTGTCAGAGGTGTCCACCTCCAGAATGAACTGGTGCGTAGGGTCTGGATGGCAGAGGATGGGTGTGGAGGAAAAGAGGGACTTGAGCTTCTTGAAGGTGGCCTCAGCCTCAGGGGTCCAATGAAAGGCTCGGGCGGTGGAAGTGAGCTGAGACAGGGGGGCGGCGACACGACTATAATCCTTAATAAACCACCTGTAAAAATTTGCGAAGCCCAAGAAACGTTGTAACTGTTTCCTGGACTCGGGGGTCGGCCAGTCGACTACCGCCCTGGTCTTCTCGGGGTCGGTTCGACAACGTCCGCACTCAAAAATAAAACCTAGGAAGGAGACGGTGGAGGTATTAAACTCACATTTCTCCTCCTTAACGAACAACTGATTCTCCAGCAGCCGCTGAAGAACCGTGCGGACGTGAGCTGTGTGCTGAGAGGGGTCGCGAGAAAAAATAAGAATATCGTTGAGGTAGACAAAAACAAAATTACCAATAAAGTCACGCAGGACATCGTTGACGAGCGCCTGAAAAACCACTGGGGCATTGGTCAACCCAAAGGGCATAACTAAATATTCAAAATGACCCAAAGGAGTGCGAAAAGCCGTTTTCCACTCATCACCCTTCTTAATACGCACGAGGTGGTAAGTGTTTCTTAAATCGAGTTTTGTAAAGCAAGAAGCCGACTGTAATTGTTCCTGCAGCGAGTCAATGAGGGGGAGCGGATACTTATTTTTTATAGTTATGTTGTTTAATCCGCGGTAATCAATGCATGGCCTGAGAGTTTTATCTTTCTTAGAAACGACAAAGAAACCGGCTCCCAAAGGGGAGGTCGAGGGTCTAATAATACCTGAGGCAAGGGATTCATTAATATAATTGGACATAGATTCCCTTTCGGGACCAGAAAGATTATAATGTCTACTTGACGGCAAGGGGGCGCCAGGTAATAAGTCAATCGAGCAGTCATAGGGATGATGAGGAGGAAGAGACGAGGCGCGTTGTTTGCTAAAGACTGCCGCTAGGTCGCGGTATTCAGTAGGAACAGAGGTGAGGTCGATCTCCTCTAGAGGAGGCATGTCCCGAAGGAACTCGTTTATGGCGGAGCGAAGACAGTTACTGAGACACTTGTCGCTCCATTTGTCAACACAACCACGCTCCCAATTAATAACAGGGTTATGGTTTCGAAGCCAGGGGAAACCTAAAATTATCTGGGGCATACGAGAGTTGAACACAAAGAAATCAGTCATCTCATGATGATTACCTGAGATGATGACATGCAAGTCGGTGGTTTTCTGATTAATGCTGGCCAATGCGTCTCCGGTTAAGCCGGCGACAGAAATCGGAGGAATCTCACGAGTAGGCAAGGAATGTTCTCTAACTAAATCAGCACTAATCAGGTTTTGTTCAGCACCCGAGTCGATGAGAGCTGAAAACGAAAAGCGATGGTCAGGAGTCTGAATGACCATGGGAAGCAACAGTTTAAATGGGGAGGTTAACGCAGAAGTTCCCACCAGTAACTCCTGCTTTACTGGTGGAAGTTCTCGTCTTTCCCGAAACGGACAGTAGGGCAGAAAATGACAGGGGTTACCACAATAAATGCAGAGACGGGCGGATACACGCCGCTGTCTCTCTGCAGGAGTCAGCCGTGCGCGCCCCACCTGCATAGGCTCGGGTGAGCGATCTCGTGGATAAAAAGAAGACTATTGGTTGAGACCAGGAAGCATGGGGGACTGGGAGTTGTAGTTCAAGGGAGACTGCTTGGGTGAAACGGACTCGTGGCGAGGGGTTGTGAACCCGGAAGTGGGAGGATTCTGGGAAACGTAGTACAAAGGTGCAGACTTGGGCTCACCTGGAGAAGTCGGAAACCCGGAAGTCAGGGATCGATGGGAATTGTAGTTTGCCTCGCTCCTCCTTTCCCGGAAACGGTCATCGATTGAGATGGCAAGGTCTATTAACTTGTCGAAAGTCTCGGGCTCGTCTCGCGTAGCCATCTGGTCTTTGAGAAAATCAGATAAAGAGTTTAAGAAAATACCTTGGAGGGCAGATTCGTCCCATCCTGTTTGGACAGCAAGGATCCAAAACTCCAGGGCGAACTCCGAAGCGTTACGACGGCCCTGTCGTAAATTCAACAAACGCTTGGCGGCGTTCGACGTCTGCAGGGGGCGATCAAAAATCCTACGAAACTCATTTAGAAATAGTTCATAGGTTGCAGAGGGATTTTCATGGCTCAGGAGAAATGAGTGAGCCCACCGGAGAGCGTTATCCTTGAGCTGACTTACGAAAAAGGTGATCTTGGCCGTGTCCGAGGAGAACTGAGAAGGAGCCCCCTCGAAGGCGAGTCTGCACTGACGCAAGAAGCCGCCACATTGGTCAGGGTCTCCGGTGAAGAACTCGGAAGGTTTAATTAACATTTGTTGAACAGGAGGAATGGAACCTGGAGCCGCGGGGGCTGACGGAACGACTGGAGCTGAGGAGGAAGAAGCTTGCAGTTGACGTTTAATGGAATAAATCATGCCTCAGAGCTCCTGAAGGTTGGACTGGACTGTGGTTTGGTGAGTCAGTACTTGCTGTAAAACTTTTTCCAACCCGTCGATCCGTTCCTCTGGGGAACCGGGGGTTGTCTGCTCGCTCTTGGTCTCATTCTGGGTCTTTTGTGGCTGGAGCATTTCTGTTAGGAGTGCGCAGGGAACCCAGATGGTATGAGACCCAGAACAAGGCAGACACAGGGAAAGTACAAAAAGAACAGTGTTTATTATTTACAGTGATAATCAATCCA
>NC_056516.1:678893-680618 GCF_014905685.2 Nematolebias whitei | reverse complement strand
AAGCGTGGTCCTGCTGCTCAGAGTGGTGTCTGATTTTAATCTTAAACAGACCACCTCCACTGCATCATCAATAGTATTTGTTTATTTAAAAAGGTCTTCAACATTACTGACCACACCATTCTCCTTGAAAAACTGAATAAATATGGCATTAGAGGATTAGCAGTACAGTGGGTATCCAGTTATTTGAATAATAGGAGACAGTTTGTACAGGTAAACGATGTAAGATCTAAATTTTGTCTTAATGGATGTGGAGTTCCTCAGAGCTCTGTGTTGGGACCAAAGTTGTTTATTTTGTATGTGAATAATCTGGTTGATATGTCAGGATTTTTGAAGTGTGTTTTATTTGCAGATGATACAACATTTTTTTGTTTGAGTGAAGATATTGAACGGATGTTAGAGATGATACAGGCAGAGTTAGTAAAAATACAAACTTGGTTCCATCTTAATAAGTTATCATTAAATTTGGAAAGAAAAAAACTACATGATATTTAGAAAGAAAAATAAAATTATCGAAGTCCCATTTAAAATTGACAGTACTGAAATTCATAGAGTTAATTAAATAACATTTTGGAGTGTCGTTTTTGATGAGAAGCTGACATGGAAATCTCATGTAAGTCACTATTCGGCCATAACTCACGCCTGAGCTCCTCAGCATCACAACAGGTGCATCCCGCTCCTCACACAAACTAGCCCTTAACACCCCACCCCAACTCATTTCCCATAAACCCCTGCGGAACAACAGAATATGTCATATACAAGAACCAGTAATAAACATGTAACAATACAGTAACTTCTCAAGGATCATTACACTACCCCCCCAACAAAAAGTTCCTTGTCCTCGAGGGAACAAAACAGTCTCTAAGGCGGGGAAGCAGTTGGTGTTGCCTCCTTGGTCTTCTGGGGCTCCGAGAGGCAACAGGAGGTGTAGGGACTGGAGGTGAAGACAGCTCCTGCTGTGAGTCCAGCTGTGCATGGGCTTGAGGACATGGACATTTGCACATGTCCTTCCAAGAAAGGGGAAAAATAATGTCCTCTATAGGGGGCCATTCAGGCCACCTTCCTGCCTCTAGGGGCAGCTGCACCCTGTAGACTAGTAGTCCCCAACCTTTATTGCGCCATGGACCGGTTTGATGTCAGACAATATTTTCACGGACCGGGGGGTGGTGGGGTTAGTGGCATGGTCTGGAAGTCCTCTCCAACAGAATTTTGACAAAAGTAGATGCAATTTCCTGCATTCTGGTATATTTTACAAACAGTTAAAACATTTTTCGCTTCAAATACTCTGACTGCACGACAAACAGCTCCATGACATTCATTGTCTGTTTCATCAGGTCGGTGAAAGTTCAGAGAACTTCTGCAGTGATTCACATCAGATTGTTCACAAAAGCACAGGAACTTATGCCTAGTGCAAAATGTTTAATTATATTTTTGTGTTTTATAATAAAATTGCCCATGACTTTGAACTTTTAGGGGCAGAGATTTTTTTTGAGCAGAAGCAAAAATGTGAAGCGACAGCTCTGATGTGATGTTAGGAAGCTTGTTAAAATTATAGTTTTATTTAGTTATAGTTTTATAGTCGATCGTTGTCAGGCGGGTTGAAAAATATGCAGCGTAATCCTTCAAAATACACACATACAGCTGTGCACCTCCACCTGTCTGCTGCAGACCACGTAGCTGAATTGCTTTGTTCTTCACCAGCAATGTAGAACTGGTCTGCACATGCAC
>NC_056516.1:658385-678793 GCF_014905685.2 Nematolebias whitei | reverse complement strand
TTGTGTATGCTGTTCAGTGTCAGGAGGGCTGTGATCAGTCTTACATCGGGGAAACAAAACAGCCACTGGCCAAAAGGATGGCCCAGCACAGAAGATCAACATCATCAGGTCAGGATTCTGCGGTCTACACTCATCTCCAGGCCAGTGGTCACTCTTTCAGGGATGAAGATGTTCACATCCTGGACAGAGAGGAACAATGGTTTGAGAGAGGAGTAAAGGAGGCCATCTTTGTGAAAATAAATTGTCCATCATTAAACAGGGGTGGAGGCCTCCTAGTTCAACTGTCCCCCTCTTACAATGCTGTGATTGCTAGTATCACTCAGCCCTCAGTGAATAGTAAACAGCCATCAGTGTGCTAATGATCCATTGTTAGGCTGATGGTCCTTCTTGAGCATGCGATCAGCTGGTTTTGGTTGTCAGTAGCAAACTGGTTGATCCACTCTGAGAAGGTGCTATTTAAGAGACTGAGCTGAAAACAGCACCTCAGACTGAGGAAGTCTCTTGGATGAAAGATGAAACGTTTCTATATTTTTTTGCTTTGTTTTGTTTTTTGTTTTTCTGAATGTCCAGAGGACCAGATTGAACTTTTTTGGATTTTACTACCTGGATTATTGAGCATGCATCAGGAGATCTTCTTTGAGCTGTTTCTGAGCCCTCTGAGTAGCTTCTGGGGTGAAGCTATATTGTCCTCATCCTTCAACTCTACGGTCCGTTCAGCCCCGACTTGGCAGTTGGCTTGGTTTAAATAGGAGATCTTTTCACTGGAAAACCCATCCATCCATCCATTTTCTTTACCCGCTTATTCCATTTTGGGTCACGGGGGTCGCTGGTGCCCATGTCCAGCAATCACTGTGCGAGGGGCGGGGTACACCCTGGACGGGTCGCAAGTCCATCACAGGGCCACATAGAGACCAACGAGACAAACAACCATTCACTCTCTCATTCACACCTAGGGACAATTTAGAGTTACCAATCAGCCTAACATTCATGTTTTTGGTCTGTGGGAGGAAACCGGAGCACCCGGAGAAAACCCACGCATGCACGGAGAGAACATGCAAACTCCACCCAGAAAGGCTCCTGGACGGGGTTTGAACCAAGGACCTTCTCGCTGAGAGGCAGCAGCTCTACCAGTTGCGCCACCGTGCTGCCCCACTGGAAAACCCATTTTTCCCTTTTACTAGCTTGGTGTCATTTTCTGATTGGACTTAGTTCTTAGGAAGGTTGGCCCTCTGGTAAACAGTTGTACTGTCTCCAAACTGTGCCCTTATAAGGAATTGAGTTGCTTCTCAGCTCACATGCTTCAAGTTACCAACACATGATTCTTTCTACAGCCTGTCCTTTTATGGTGACATGCAGTTTTGCTCAACTTCTTTGCTCGGCTTCTACGTTTACTGTTGTTCTGATTAGGTCAGCCGTTCAGAGCGCAGCTGGCTCCTTCTACTGCTGTGTTAAAGTGTTTTAAAGATGTCAACTCACCACTTTTCCTTTGTAATCTTTCCCTAGAACACAGCTGGCTCTCTTTACTGTTGTTTATAGGTGTCGACTCACCGCATTTGTCTTATCCCAGACCATAACGTGCTCTGTTGAATGCTCGCTCCATAGCAAATAAAGCTTTTATCCTTGGGGATTTGTTCAATGAAGAAAGTCTGGACTTCATGTTTTTGACAGAGACTTGGCAACAGGAACAGGAATTTATTCATCTTAATGAACTGTGTTCTCCAAACTGTTCCATGTTTGGGACCCCGCGGTTTGCCAGGCGAGGAGGCGGGCTTGCGCTCATCTATCAGGACTGCTTTTCCTGCAGGCTCATGAAGCCAGATCCTTTCAGCTCTTTTGAACTACAGATGACTAAGGTTGGGAATTTTGACTCATTTTATTGTGTTTTAATTTACCGACCTCCTGGTCCTGCCCGTGCGTTTTTAGGGGATTTTCCTGAATTTTTATCTTCTGTTATTAAGCTTGAGAAAATTTTAATTCTTGTAGATTTTAATATTCGTATTGATGACTCCTCCTACAATGCAGCATCAGAGTTACTGTCACTCACAGAGGCGTTTCATTTTAAACAGCATGTTTCTGGGCCTACACATAAGGGCCATACTTTGGACCTTGTCTTCTCTTTTGGTCTCATCATTGACCAGCTGAGTGTGGTGGATGTTCCTGTCACCGACCACTGCTGTGTCTATTTTAATTTGTCTTTTAACCTCAACAGTTGTCCTCATAAAGTGATTTCTCAAAGGCAAATTATCAATCAAACTGCTGTTGAGAAATTCTCAGAATCTTTTGAGCCCAGTTGTTTTGCTAGTTGCTGATTCCTTTGTTGAGTCTTTTAATAGTCACCGCCTGTCTGTCTTACATGAGGTTGCTCCTGTAAAGCACAAAATATCCTCTTGTAAAAACTCTTGTCCTTGGAGAAATGAGGACATTTTGTTGTTCAGAAGATCATGTCGTAAGGTAGAGCGTTTGTGGAAATTTACAAAACTTGAAGTCCACAGATTACACTAAAAGGAGCTGATCTCAAATCTAAATGAAATGATTAAACAGGTCAGGTCTGCATATTTTTCTAATCTTGTGAGTATGAACAAGAAAAATCCAAGTCTTGTTTGATACCACTAATAATATGGTTTCACATTCACTCCCTCTGGTGCCTGCATTCACATTAGATGACTGCAACAGATTTTTAAACTATTTTGTGGAAAAGGTTGACAACATCAGGGCAAGTGTTAAATCAGCTCTTGGTGTCACCCCCAGTTCTGTCCCTACAGTGAGCCCCTGGTCTTCATTTTCACCTGTCACTTTAGAGGATGTGAAGGTTGTTCTAAAAAAGATCAAACCTTCTTCCTGCGTGCTACATGTTGTACCCACATCACTGTTTTTAAAGGTGTCTGATATTGTCAGCCCCCATGTGGCAGAATTAATTAACATCTACAGTATCTTTCAACTGTGTCAGTTCCAAGTTTTTTGAAACAAACAATTTTAAATACGAACTTGAAAAAGCCCAACTTGGACCGCACTGAGCTCTGCAACTACAGGCCAATATCAAAACTGCCTTTTCTCACCAAAATTCTGGAGAAGTTAGTGGCTGGGCAGATGACTACTTTCTTGCAAAATAATAATATTCTCGATAAGTTTCAATCTCGTTTCCGCAAGATGCACTCCACCGAAACTGCCTTAATAAAAGTCTCCAATGGCATATTGATGGCTGCAGACTCTGGTCAGAGCAGTGTTTTGATTTTATTGGATCTGTCATCAGCTTTTGACACAGTCGACCACAAAATTATGATACATCGACTGCAACATGAGATGGGATTTTCTGTAACTGTTCTTAAGTGGTTTTCCTCTTATCTGAGCAACAGAACCTTTTCAATGTTTGTTAATAACATACAGTCTAAGACCACTCCGTTACGGTATGGTGTTCTTCAGGGTTCAGTCTTGGGTCCTATTCTGTTCCTTCCAAACATCACCTCCCTGGGTAAGGTTATCAGTAGCTTCAGAAATGTGTCTTACCATCTCTATGCTGATGATATTCAACTGTACTGTTCCTTCTATGACTCAGAATTACATAAATTAGCTGAATAAGTAAACTGTGTTTCCCATATTAAGGCGTGGTTAGCTAACAACTGCCTTCAGTTAAATTCTAACAAGACGGAAACCCTGATCATTGCCCCTGAACAGAAAGTTTCTTGGATCAAACAACACCTCGGTTCTCTGGGCTCTTCTTCTCAGCCGAGCCTGTAAGGATGGTACCATTTGCTGTTTCTGTTTGTGTCTGTTTCCCTAGTGTTTCCTCGTCAGTTTAATTGGTGCCACCTTTGTCTTGTCACACCTGTTGTAATCACGTCTTGTCTTGTCCTTGTATATAAGCCTCCTGTTCTGTGTTGTTCCTTTGTCGGGTCGTATTCGTTGGGTCTCTGCGTCCTCCTGCGTTCTCCTACGTCTCCCCCGAGCTCTCCTGAGTCCTCCCTGAGTTTCCCTCTGAGTCCTCCATCTTTATGTAAGTTTTGCTGCCTCGTCAGCGTGTTATTTTGTAAATACACTTCCCCATTAAATACTTATTTTTGTAATCTGCCGAGTTGAGTCCTGTCTGCACTACTGGGTTCGTTCCTGTCCACAAAATCCTGACAGAGCCTCAGAAACCTCGGTGTTCTGTTCGACCAGTCCATGTCTTTGGACAAACATTCAAAGCTTCTGGTAAAAAAACTGCTTTTATCATCTGAGAAACATTTCTAAACTGAGGGCAATGTTATCCAGATCTGACCTGGAAATGATTATTCATGCTTTTATTTCTTCTCGTTTAGATTATATTAATTCCCTTTTTACTTGTTTTAACAAAACTGCTGTCGCTCGTTTCCAGTTGGTCCAGAACTCTGCTGCAAGGCTTTTAACAGAAACTAATAGAAGGGCTCACATTACACCAGTTCTATCTTCTCTTCATTGGCTGCCTGTTGAATTTAGAATTAATTTTAATATCTTAGTTATGGCTTTTAGCGCTTTAAATGGACAGGCCCCCCAGTACATCACTGAAATGTTGATTCCTTATTCTCCAGCCTGCACCCTTCAGTCTTCAGCGCTGAACCTTCTTAAGGTTCCTAAGACCCGGTTTAAAACTCGGGGTGAACTGTCCTTTCAGGCCGTAGCCCCCCGGCTGTGGAATGCCCTACCCCTGTCTCTTCGTGTGACCGTCTCTGTTGATTCTTTTAAAACGCAGCTTAAGACATTTTTATTTCGACAAGCTTTTAGTTAAATGTTTTACTGTTTTTACCAGCTGTTTTTACTGTTTTTATTAATGAGCTGTTATTATTTTTGTTTTATTTTAAGCCTTTATTTTTTTATTGTTGTACAGCACTTTGTGATTGTATCTATGATAAGTGCTATATAAATAAAGTTTACTTACTTACTTACTTACATGAACAACACAGCATTTCATTTTATACAGTATAAATCATTTCACTTCACCCTAATCACAGGATGTAGGACAACTTGTTACAATCACATAATAATCAATGCATAGAAACAATTCTTCTACATTACAGAGAGTACAAATCTGTTACTTGGAAGCCACTGGCAGATACTATTTCAATCAATAAACGACCTTACTTGAAAACCAAATGAACTAATATTTCATAGTAAGAGTGTGTGTGTGTGTGTGTGTGTGTGTGTGGGGGGGGGGGGGTTCCAAATGAACGTTTTTTTAATGTGGGGGGGGACACGTTCCCTTAGTATATAATGGTTGGACGCCTATGTAATTAAATTGCTCATCATTATGATATTCACAATATTTGATTTCTGGGGAAAAAATGTAATAGCCATACTATCCTGGTGCATGCTCAATAATCCAGGTAGAAAATCTAAAAAAGTTAAGTCTGGTCCTCTGGACATTCAAAAAACAAAACAAAAAAAAGTAGAAACGTTTCGTCTTTCATCTGAAAGACTTCTTCTGACTGAAGAAGTCTTTCAGATGAAAGACGAAATGTTTCTACTTTTTTGTTTGTTTATTAGTTTTGGTTTTTTGAGTGCCCGGAGAACCAGACTTAACTTTTTTAGATATCAGCCATATTATTCACAATGTATATTTTTAAATATCCTGATGCATGCTCAGTATATTTTTAAACTTTAAGTCTTCGAAAGTATCCATATTTTTAAAACAAACATCTCCACCATAGATCAATATTGTTTTCTATATGAACCGTTTTATGTTCAATGTAAATGAAAACGTCCAGTTCTTCGATTAGTTGTTTTTGCATTATTGCACTCAGTTCCAGTCAATACATGTTTGATTATACACGTATACATATGTGTATGTACATATACAGTATATATATATATATATGTATGTATAGGATAAATCAATTCTTTCAATTGAATTGAAATGAAATAAATAAATGACAAAGTATAAAGTTTTTTGTCTCATTTTTAACTGGGTTCTTTATGATGCTATGTTTCTCCTTCCTGTCCTCTCAAACCCAGACAGTCAAAGTAGTTGGATGCTCGTCCTGAGCTTTGTTCTGTTGGAGGTTTCTTCCTGTTACTGTACAAGGATTTTTTTCCTCTCCACTGTTGCCTTTGTGCTTGCTCAGAATGAGACACTGCGATGAAGTGAAGATTCATTGCAACTCATCTCTCTCTTTTTCTCTCTCTCTCTCTCTCTGTCTCTCTCTCTCTCTCTCTCTCTCTCTCTCTCTCTCTCTCTTTATATATATATATATATATATATATATATATATATAGAGAGATAGATTCAACCTTCAAGTTTTGTTTATTTTCTGATAATGATTTTTTAGAGCCACACACCAAAGTGAAAGTGAACCTGTTACTTTTTTTTTGTTGTTAGTTTTCCATCTCACGAGGTTCACATATATGCACATATGGCAGCAGCCATTTTGATTTTGGTGTTGCAACTCCACTTTTGAAAGAAACCTTTCTTATACCTAGATGTATTCACACACCAAAAATGGATGTTGGGACCTCACTTGTTTTGCATGCTCACAACATGCGCAGATGGACGGACAGAGGGTATTTCCAATTCCACCTCTTGGCTCCACAATGGGGGACAAAAAACAAACAAGAAAGTACAAATATGACCTCCTTTTCAAATTTTATTAACCACCAATCACGCCACCAGCTCAAGCCTGTTGCCATGGTAGCATCAAATATAGGTTTGACAAGTGTAGCATACATATTTTAAACCACTTATTGGCATTGCCTCAAAGGTAGCGCCTCCTGCTGCCCTCCCCCTCAGCTGCTGTTCAGCCATATCAGCATCAGAATGCCGACTCCCTGGAGGAGGTTCTTCCGCAACAGGCCAGCTGAGACTTGGGAGCCTAATTGGGACCCGCGGATGCCTCCCTGTGCTGCTACAGCTGTGATGCCACTGGCTGACAGTAGGATCAACATTCCATAACTTCCCAGAGGTCAGAGGTCTGCATGTGGCACTCTGCAGGCAGTGATGGAGGAGGAGCAGCCTGTGACACGAGGACTGGGCATCGCTGTCCTTCACAATGCATGAACTGTGACTGCTGCCCTCAGCGCTGCCAGTCTCATACAGAAGCACAAAAACAAATTCAGCTGATGGCTCACATGAAGACAACCAGCTGAGTCATCCTTCTGATCGTGCAAAGCTCTCAGTGTTGCATATTCAGTCTGATTTTTGAGAAATTCCAGTTTGAAGCAACTGCAAAGTTTAGAATTTTTAGTTTAGCTGTTTTGGGATTTTACTTTAAATAGAGTAAATGATTCAATGGATTTTTCCATTTCATATTTCTTTAACTTCTTTTTGTTGTTGTGTTTCTGTATTTGAGGTGAACAGTGTCAGATGTATTTCATTTTGCCTTTCGTCTTTAATGTCAGGGAGATTAAAACTCATTTCAGAATGTAATGTTGGAATCTGCAGAGATGCAGCCAGAGGCAGCAAGTTTCACTCTGAGTCCTGCAGTTAAAGTCCCATCAGTGTGGAGAAGGTTACCTTACAATAAAACATCCAATCAGAACAGAGCCTCAGGCTAACAGAACATCACAATGATCCACTGTGAAAAAAATAACAATATTTACACACCCAGACACTGATGTGTCCATCACAGGAATCTCACACCACTTTACTAAAAGCATTTTGAGTAAATCTCTCGTATTAGTTCAAAAATTAAAATTAAGATGAGTCAAAGCAAACAGTCAAATACAATTAACTATTCTGTGATCTGTTGATGCTGAAAATGCTTTTAGGATGTGAGTATTTAACTGTGTGTTTGTGTTTTCTTTTGTCTAAACACTGACAATACTTCCTGGTATTTGCACTTCATGTACTTAATGCAGCTGGTATACATATTCTACACTCATTCACAACATAAAAGTTAATTGTTGGATAAAATAAATATCCTTTCATTGTCTTTTTACTCAAATAAGCGACACTAAGGACGTGAGAAGATTTTATCCAGTTCACTACTTGCAAGGGCAGAGTTCATACACAGGCTTACACAGAGGTTATTTTGAAGCTCCAGTGGCAAGATCTGCCATGCACAGTATAATCATAATCATAATCATAATATAAACTTAATAATTTAATAGTCATTTGGTTTTACCCAAAACGTCCGTGCATCTACTCATTCTTATCTTCACACTCTTGATTTAGTTCTGACCTATGGTATAGAGATTAAGGACTTGGTAATAGTTCCTCAAAATCCTATTCTGTCAAACCATTTTTTAATATCCTTTGAGTTTATATTAAATGATTACACAGTCCCTGAGAATAAATTTAATCTCAGCAGGTGCTTATCAGAAAATGCTGTAACCAAATTTAAACAGTCTCTTCCATCAATGTTTTCCTCTGTCTTGCAGAGTAATGCATCAGAGAACAGTGACTTAGATCATCTAGTTGATCATCTTACAACTTCAGTGCAAACTTCACTTGATAAAATTGCTCCAACGAAAAAGAAAGTAATCAATCACAGGAAACTGGCTCCTTGGTTCAATTCTGAGTTACGTACTTTAAAGCAGGCATCTAGAAACCAGGAGACAAAACGGCGCTCTACTAATGTTGAAAAATTTTATTTAACTTGAAAAGATTGGAGGCAGATCTTTTAGTTATCAGGCTCCTCTCTTGTGGAACCAACTGCCAATCTCTGTCCGTGAGGCTGACACATTATCCAGTTTTAAAACTAGGCTTAAGACTTTCCTTTTTGCTAAATCCTATAGTTAGTATCGGCTTGGGTTTCCTGAGCTGTCCCTTAGTTATACTGCTATAGGCTTGGACTGCTGGAGGACAAACTGACCACAATTTTCACTCTACTTCTGTCTTTACTTACTCTGCTCAACCTGTTTTGTATTTGTAATTATTTTTTCTATCCTTAACATGTGTTTTTTTTGTCTTTCAGATACACCTGGACCTATACCTGGACCTACCATTCTGTGTTTGTCTGTCTCTCTTCCCTGTCCTCTCAACCAGCCGGTCAAAGCAGATGGCCGCTTGTCCTGAGCCTGGTTCTGCTGGAGGTTTCTTCCTTTTAAAAGGGAGTTTTTCCTTTCCACTGTTGCTACTGTGCTTGCTCTGAATGGGAGACTGCTTTGAAGCCAAGATTCATCTTGTCTGCTGGATTCCTTAGATAGAGAACTACTAATTGGCTTTTATGTATGTGAATGTTTCTGTAAAGTGCCCTGAGACAACTTTGTTGTGATTTGGCGCTATATAAATAAACTGAATTGAATTGAATTGAATTTAAACCTGGCTCAACAAATCTGTACTGAATAATGACCTGTGTTTTGCTTTCCCGAGTGAGGTAGGCACAGGACACATGCCACGCCCTCACCGCAGCCTCTCCTCCAACGGGTCTCAAAACTAATCCTGTGGCTCAGGTATTACCTGCAGCCGTTTCCTAGGACAGTTTTAGTTTTAAGGCTGTGTTGAGATGATTCACCCAGACTGTTAACTACCTCCGATCCTTGCACCACACCCAAAGTCTCACCTCGTGCCTCGCCCGACCTAGCAGCAGGAGTGGAGATGTTTAGCAGACGAGGAAGCGCAAGTTAACGGTAGCTCATCTCCTGATTTAGCGTTACAATTGTTAATCGATCTGGCGTCGTTTAGAGCCTAGACACAAGGCTCATGGATGTTGTTTTATAATCAAAAGCTAATAAAACTGTTTAAAACCTCCCATGCTTCTATTGTTTCTCTGAACCAAGTTTTTCACTTCCAAGAACAAAAGGGGTGCTTGAAATAAGAATCCAGAATTTTACGTTTTGCTTTGCTTTAATCAATAAATTTTGCAGGGGAACAGCAGTATGCACAATAATGATTACACTCAATTACAGAGAGATTACATGATGAATAATTTTCACTCCTTAGTCCCTTTTTTAGTTGTTGACCTTTCCTGGGCAAGATAGATCTCAGTCCCTATGGATGGGCTTGAGACAGGCTCTTGGACTCTTCTCTGCTCGGCCACGGACGTCCTTTAGTTCGGCCGGCCACGCCCGGTCTCACTTAGGAACACAAGTACCCACACAGTTTACCTACTCTCTCTACCTGACCCAACACATTATTTCTCACTGCAAAGAAGACCCTTCTGGAACTCTGAGCAACCAGGTTTATAATATAATTGATTTTTCTGCTTGTCAATTCATACACAGCTGCTTTAATTTGGAATAAGGTTTTGTTAAGGACTAAATTTGAGAAACGTCCTCTTACCATGTTTTCTGAATTAGCAAGAGGCAAATTTCCCCATCTTTCTCGGATGTGGGCCGTTTCTGGTCCTCTTGCTGGTCTGAATATTGAAGAAAAGGATTTACGAATAATCTGGGCTGATGAATAGTTAAAAAAAAAGCGTATTCCAACGGATTTCACCCTAGTTCTCCTCCAGCAGAGACCGTCCAAATTGCCCTATTAGTCCAAAATCGTCTCATGGTCCTCGCAGGTCCTCGCATGAGTAGTAGGTCCACAAACAGCGGAGTTTTCACTGAAACTTCTGTTTATATAGCCTGAGATTTTGACTGACATCTCCAGACCGATCATGCCATTAGGCAAATCCAACCTCTTCTGGGTTGGGCCTTGGTCCGAATTTATAGGCCTCTTATGAGGTTTTGCCAGTCACTCCTCATGCATATTAAAATCTGGGTGTACTTTGTTCAATTATGCTTAGTCATCCTTGAGTTGTCCTAACCTGATTTCTTCAGAGCTGTTTCTGGGGCTTTTCCATTGCGTAATACCTTTGCTTGTCTAACTTCTTCTAGACCATTCGTGAGACTACGGGGTCTTCTTTCAACAATCAGCAACATGAACAAGCTTAAAACAGATTACATTCTAAAATCATAATGTTTACATTTTAAAATCACAAAGTTTATTATATCACTTGATTATCTACTTGTTTATTGATTTTTTATAAACACATCTTTCTCATTCATCTGAAACTGGTAATTTTTATTAAAAAGAGAAGACATCTTCTGCTCTGCTGTCCTCTCTCTGTGTGTGTGTGTGTCCAAGCGAGCCTGTGTGTGTCTGTGTAGTTGTGTGAGTGATTGCCATATACATTTGTGTTTATGGGGTGTGTAAGTGTATGTGTTTCTCCACACATGGTTTTCATTATCTCAGACTCCAAGGCCTAGAAGCAGGGCATGTCAAGACATGTTCGTTTTGTAGGAGCAGGCTGAACTCCGCACCTCGCTTCCTTGACACCCACTCCACGGAGTCAGACTGTTCCCTTGACCCACACTTAAGCTCCAAGCCAGTCTCGATCTTCATCAGCTGTATCCACTTTTAAGACATCTTCCTCGTAATCCAAATCGACCAGATCCTCGTGATACGATGCTGGGACTTCAGTATCGCTAGGCCCAAGGCTTTGGGCCTCCTCGTCAGCAGCATCCTAATAATCCACTAACGTCAGTTCGCCAGAGTCGACCTCCTGTGAGTTGCCCACTTGAGATGTCGGTACCCCGGGGCGACGTGCATCCTCAGACGAAGGTGGGGCTGTGCTGGTGACAGGCTGAGAGGATGTTGCCTCCACACTCATGGGAGACTCCACAGGAGTGACGGGCTCATAGATGGGTCGCCCTTCGTCTGAATAGACCCTTGCATACACTTCCGGCACTCGCTGTGGTCGTTCTTGCGTCGATTCTCGTGGGGCATTTACTGGCCCATCAGGATGAGTTGGGTCCAGAAATGTTCCATCCGGAGTTATCAGGCTTGGTGGGTTGGATTCTTCAGGGCTGGTAGGATCATACAGGGCTGAGCTCGTGCAGTTGGTCGGACTAGGTGGGCCAACTTCAGTGCTCACAAAATGATCGAGATAGGTTTCCAATTGGTACAGTTCTGGGCACTCTAGGGAGAGAAGGGGTGGTTCAGGAGATGTTGCCCTTACTTCCATGGGCTCGTTCTCAGACTGAGCCCCTGTAGGTGGCAGGTCAGGTGAAGTAACAGCTGGGGTCTGATGTCGAGTCGTCACCATCAGGGTTGGTGCTAGACAGACGTTAGGTGGATGTGTATTCCGCTCTTGAATTGCTGTCATCGCGGGAGCCAGAACCAGTGGTGGAGTGGCCACCAAGTCTGCCCCTAAGGAGGCCGGCACTGTCGGGGACAGAGGTTCCGATGATCCCTGTGTAATCCCGAAGGATGGGCCGTGGACAAAAAGGCAGCCCAGTGTACAGATGGATTTCCACAAACCTGGTGACATTGTGGAGGTGCTCTCACAACTTGGCTACCACCAGGTAATATGAGGCTCGTGGTGGGATAGTTCCGCTTAGCTGATAGGGCACCGAGTTCAGAGCCGAGGTCCAGATGACTTTGCAGGTGCGCTGTGTTTCCATGCACACCACTGCTGATACTTGCGGCAGACTATGGGGCTCGTCTGAGACAAGAATTCCATTCACTGCAGTTCTGGCCACCAAGCCAGAGTGACAGCACTGGCACCACCAGGATGAACCAACAGCCCAGAGATACTTGGTTTCTGTTAATCCTTTGTGACAGAAACAGCAGGTTACTTCATGCTCCTGTAACGACAAAAGGGGATAAAACAAGATCTAACACTACAACACAACTACTATAATTTTTTTTATTTTTTTTATTTTTACTTTTTATTTTATTTTTATTATTATTATTTTATTTATTATTTGTTTTTTCTTCCCCGGGTTCTATGACTTTTTAAAGGCCCTCAACCGTTACTGGACCTATACAGGCCGTCAGCCGACATCAAGGACCTCATCGAGCAATGTGGCCCGGAGTTAAACAGACATTAGATTAATGATTAATAATAGCATTAGCAGGGGGGATATTTAAGCATTGTTGGTTATAATGATTAAGGTTCTTTGTATTTTTGGTGAATTGGGGATTCAATCTATGGAGATTCCGTGGCCTCCACTTCCCTCCGGTGTAGTAGGAGCAGGTTCAGGTCTGGTTTTGAAGATGGCAGCATAAGTCATCATCCAAACTACGATGGGTACTGTGGTGCAGAGACCAGTCCAATATAGCACAGAACAGATTCCCCAGGCCAGACCCCATCCGATTAGGATGACTATCTTCAGGGTCCATCGTTGTCTGTTTTGGGGTCACAAGGATAGGGTTTGGTATAGCAGGTGTGCCAACACGGTGATGGTTGTAGCTCCTTCCATTACCACCATCACGATTCTTCCAGCTGTGTTCCCACAGTTTGTGATGGGTATAGAAGGAGGGGTGAGTGTGGCCACACACTCAAGGGTCACTACGATGGAATCTACTAACAGCCAAGATGAAATCACTACTCTCTGCCAGAGTGAGGTCTGGACTTTTCCCAAGATATAGGTAACAAATAAGTGTGGCATTATTTCAGCCCTCTTTAGGATTACATGGGTCACGATTATCTTGGCGTAGGCCTGGAAGGCCACAGGGAATCACATCAATCGCCCTTTACCCCACTTGCCTGTGTGTCAGTAGCACATCCATGCAATCATTATTAGAAAATATTATACCATGCTCCCCTTAAAATAGGATGGGCATCTTGGCCAGGAGGTCTGCGTGGGGGCCGTAGTGCTATCCGAGTCTGCATAAAATGTACTCACATCAATTGGAGCACTGGTTGTTGGGCAATCCATGATGTTCTTGACTCCGAGGAAATCTTGAGTTCTGCTCTCTGCTGCTCCGGGGCGGATGTGAGACTGTTTCTGTGTTCTCTCAGTTTTAAGCCGAGCCAGCGCCCGGTTCTGGTGGGAGTGGCTTGTAGTTCCTCCCACATGGGCGGCACATGGCCTTGATGCCTTCTTGTAAGAGCACACGTCCTCATAAGGCAACAGCTATCACACCAACTAAGCTTGCCAAATAAGGCCAAATCTGAAGGAAAAGATCAACTATCCATCCTTCAACGGTTCTTCCGCCTTCCTTGATCACTTCTCCTACTTCATGCACTACTTCCGTGACTTTATGGCCTACTGTGTAACTAACAGTTTCATACCAGGCACAGTTATGTTCTTCCTCTCCCTTGCCACATTTTTTCCAACTTTATTCTGGATATTGACATGTGAGATTAGAGTAGATTTTGTTTGGGCCTACCCAATTGTAGCCATACAACTCATCGCCAAAGCATAGGCGTCATCTTAGTGCATGTCCTTCAGCCAGAGCAATCATACAATTGGAGACGAAGGGGACAATCACTCCCTGAATACTCTTTCTAGTTTTCAGCTTATGTCCTAATATGACATTAGTGCAACTTGTGCCGTCGGGTACAGATCTTCTCCATTTTCCGTCACTATACACAGTGGCTTCATCTTAATTTTTTGTTTTTAAACGAAGGAAAGACAGAATGCATTTTCTTTGGTGATGATGCTCCTTGTAACTTTGGTGCTCTGACATCCAAGTTCAGATCCACAGTTAAAAACTTGGGAGTGACATTTGATAAAGACTTAAAGTTTGACAAACAAATATCCTCTGTAGTGAAGGCCTGTTTTTATCAGTTACATCTTTTATCCAAAGTTAAGCCTTTTTTAAATCGTTCTGACTTGGAAAAAGCCATCCATGCTTTTATAACTTCAAGGCTCGACTACTGCAATTCCCTATATGCAGGAATCTCCCAATCCTCCATTAGACGCCTGCAATTGGTCCAAAATGTTGCAGCTCGACTTTTAACCAACACCTCCAGACGTGAGCACATCACCCCTGTTTTATTTTCCCTCCACTGGCTTCCAGTCGATTTTAGAATTAAATTTAAAATTTTATTATTCACTTTTAAAGTTCTCAATGGTCTTGCCCCACTATATTTGTCTAATCTTGTAGCTGTCCGTGAATATAGGAGAACACTGAGATCTTCTAATACATTTCTACTTTCTGTCCCAAAGTCCAACTACAAACGATGGGGTGACCGGGCCTTTTCGGTTGTCGCACCCAGACTCTGGAACCAGCTATCTCAGGACTTGCGCACCATCACTGACATGGAGCATTTTAAATCTAATCTTAAAACCTTTTTTATTCAGGCAGGCTTTTAATACCTAGCAGGTCTTTGACAATTTTGCTATGTTTTAATTGTAATTGTTTTTGTTTTTAACTGACTGATTTTTTATTTTTATTTTTTTTATTCTTGTTTGTTTTTAACTTCTGTACTGTGCAGCACTTTGTGCACCTTTTGGCTGCTAGAAAGGGCTCTATAAATAAAGTTTGATTGATTGATTGATTGACTATACTTTTTCCACACTACCTCAGCTGCATGGGTTGTGAATTCTTCTTTTATAATGATTTCGACAGTAAGTTTCCCATCCGGGCAACTCATAGCAAGGCGTGCGGGCCAAGCTAATTGTACACACATATATTTTCCCATTACAAAACATTTGCCATGACCTCGGGCTGACATAACTGTCAGGACAATATAAAGCATTTGACCATATGTCCTGCTCTTTGGTGTAAACTGTAGTTAAGAATTGATACCTGATCCAATAATTGGCGGAGTCTTTTAAATAAGGGATCACCCATTCTCTTATTTCTTCCTCCTGAAATCCCCACCAAGTACGTGAGTCATCTCTATGGTGATACTCGTGCCAGGCTTGGAGCAATATTTTGATCGTCTTTTCTTTCTTTATGCTGGGGAAGATTCTCAGTCATCCAGGACATGATGAATTCAAAAAGTGTTCAATACAAAAACAACTGGACTTTATTTGTAACAGAAGACGTTTCGCTCCTCATCCGAGGAGCTTTCTCAATTCAAAGAGCAGAGAGTGAGAGATACAGGTTATAAGGCTGAGTGAGATAAGACACACACACTCATAAGACACACACACACACACACACACACACACACACACACATATATGTAGATTGGCAGTTCACACCTAAAAACCTAAACAGTAGGTCTTTGTTCCTCTAATTCACAGTCGAGGCCCCTCTGTTCCCATCAGGTGTGAAAACCGGCTGGGAATCTGTTTTAAAGTTGCATTACATGTTTTTGAAAGTGGAAATCTGAGGCCTCCTCCTCTGTTAAGAGACGGCTTTTCTCTTTTTACATAAATTGCTTCCTTCACCCCCCTCTCAAACCATCTGTGTTCTCGGTCCAAAATGTGCACATTTTGATCCTCAAAAGAGTGTCCCTTATCTGTGAGGTGGAGGTGAACTGCGGAATTTTGTCCAGAGGAGCTGGCTCTCCTGTGTTGAGTCATGCGTCTGTGAAGAGGCTGTTTAGTTTCTCCAATGTAGAGGTCTGGACAGTCCTCGCTGCACTGGACCACATACACTACACCACTCTGTTTGTGTATGGGTGTTTTGTCCTTAGGGTGGACCCGCCTCTGTCTGAGAGTCCTGCTGAGTTTGAAATGTACTGGGATCTTGTGTTTGTTGAAGATCCTTCTGAATTTCTCTGATACTCCAGCAACATAAGGGATGACAATGTTTTTATGTCTGTTGTTCTCCTTTTTCTGTTTATTGGTGTGTTTTGTAGATTTCCTCGCTGACTTGACAAAAGCCCAGTTAGGATATCCACATGTTTGAAGAGCTTCTTGAACGTGTTTCAGTTCCTTTTCCTTCCCTTCTGTCTTCGTGGGGACGCATTTGGCCCGATGTTGTAAAGTTCTGATGACAGAGAGTTTGTGTTCCAGTGGATGGTGGGAGTCAAACAGAAGATACTGGTCTGTGTGGGTTGATTTTCTGTAAACTTCAATGTTGAGGCTGTCCTCTCTCTCCATCTGAACCAAACAGTCCAAAAAAGGCAGCTTGTTGTCGTTTGCATCCTCTCTGGTGAACTTGATGTTGTTATCGACCAAGTTAATGTGTCTGGTGAACGCTTCTATTTCCTTGGCTTGGATTTTGACCCAGGTGTCATCCACATAACGGAACCAATGGCTTGTCGTTGTTCCCTCATAGGAGTGTAGGGCTCCCTGTTCCACTTCCTCCATGTAGAGATTGGCAACAATGGGTGACACTGGAGATCCCATGGCACAGCTGTGCTTCTGTCTGTAAAAACTGTCATTGAACTTGAAATAAGTGGTGGAGAGGCAGAGATCCAACAGGGTGCAGATCTGGTCTGGGGTGAAGTTGGTCCTGTTGATTAAGTCCTCGTCTTGTAGAAGTTGTTTTCTGATGGTTTCTACTGCTTCAGAGATGGGTATGCATGTGAAAAGAGAAGTCACATCATACGATACAAGGGTTTCTCCTGGGGTTAGTTTCAAGTGTTGAACTTTGTTAGCAAAATCAATGGAGTTCTTTATGTGATGAGGTGTGTTTCCAACAAGAGGAGCTAAAATACCAGCCAGATGTTTAGCAATATTGTATGTCACTGAGTTCATGCTGCTGACGATGGGTCTGAGTGGTGTTCCTTCTTTGTGTATTTTTGGGAGTCCATAAAGACAGGGAGTGGCTTCCCCTGGGTACAATCTATAATACAAAAATCGATTGATTGTTTTCTCCTTTTCAAGTTTTTGCAGGTAATCTGTGACTTTCTTTTTGTAGGAACTGGTTGGGTCCCTCTTCAGGGTCCCGTAGGTGTTACGGTCGCTCAGTAGTGTAGTTATTTTTTCCCGGTAATCAGAAGTGTTGAGGACTACTGTGCATCTTACTTTATCAGCTGGTAAAATGGTGATGTTTTGGTCCTGGCTGAGTGATGTTACAGCTTTCCTTTCCTGTGGTGTGAGGTTTGAAGGAGGCGGTTTGGCACTGGAGAGGGTTGCTGATATTTTCATTCTGAGCTGTTCTGCCTCTCCTTCCGTCAAGTTGTTGTTCCTAATCGCGGATTCAGTGGCCGTGATTAGTTCCACAACAGGTATTTCTTGAGGGGAGATGGCAAAATTTAGTCCTTTTGCCAGCACATCTTTCTCAGGTTGTGTCAATGTCCTGTTAGACAAATTTCTAACCCACGGGTCCTGAAAATTAGTGTTGGCAACAACCTCCTGATCTTGACTGATGGTTTGTGATGAGAAAACCGCTCTCTGTTGTAATTTTAGAAACTTACTTTTTTGACGTTCCTTGCTCTTTTGATGTTGTAATAGCTAGGCCTTTTCAACGAAACAAGAAACTTCTTCCAACAGAGGAAATGGTAGCAGAGTAGACAGCTTCTGGAGGGTCTTTTTCTTTCTTTAGTTCCGTACAGTCATAGCGCCAGGTGGACATGACTTCCACTTCTGTTTCCCACAGTCTGCATCTAGGTGACGCCCCACTACTCTCCCACATTGAATTATTAAGGCTAAGGAAAATTTGTTCGGCTACACATTCGTCAAATTTGTTAAAATCACCGTTTGGTGCACTAAATAGCTCGTTTGGTTTGGGCAGCCTCTGCACATACATGTCTGAGTAATATGGCCCCATCAGGCCTGCGTAAGTCCTGGTATACCCCTCTACAAAGTCACCTTCGAAGTTTGGCAAACCAGGGACCACCCATACCCATGGTAATGTCATGTTCAGCCAATCTTCGTGCCAGGCATTAACAGGCTGAAATATAGCTGTCCAGCTCCAGTACTAATATCTTTGATTTGATACTGGGGTTATTGGTAAATAATTTTGAGATTTACACTCACCATACAGGTTCCAATAGCAGATTGGGAGCTTCTTTAATTTGTATTCCTTACAATATTCTATTGCGGCTGACTCTGCCCCGTTATTATTGGACCCTATCTTTACCATGTATATCACGTTGCCCAGCGGGGGTGTTTCATAGGTCTCGGTAGGTCGTTGGTGAGGCTTTACGTCGGTTGCATTGGGTTTGAATACCTTCTTGTGCCTTACAGTGTGAATGGTTTTAATTCCAGTACGGTTCCGATACGTTCCAGTGTGATTTCTTTGAATGAGTGGGGGTATTTTGTCACAGTCTAAATGGATGTTGCCCCAGAACTCCCAACGTGGGGGGATTGCCTGACAGCTTTTGTCTTTTGGCGGTGCGGGATAGATCACTTCTTTATCCCAGTGGCCTTGGTGGACCAACCCTGGCAGTGGTCGGCAGGCCCGATCACATTGCCATTCGGGTGGTTCTTTGTCAGGGTGAATCCAGTTACATCTTGTTGTTCTTTTAACTTGTTTCTTCAAAACTGCTATCCAAACTACAACTCCATCTTGCAGGACTAACAGGTCGGTGATGGTCCATGCTATTCCAGTCAGATTCTCAGCGTCAATAGCTGTCATCCATTCAGGTGTGAGATTTAGCTTTTTCCTCCAGGCTCGATAGCCCGTTCGTTTCACTCAATTCCAAGTCAAAGTTTGATTTTGAATGGTCTCATTCTGGTTCCATGGCATGAAGATGTTTCTTTGAGTGATATCCCAGCAGGTCATGTTTGCATATTTGGATCTCCCATCGGAGACTGTTACATGTGTGAGGCTCCATGGCCTAATTCTAGCTTGATACAAAATAACCAACAACATTACAAAGCCTATTAACACTACGAGTCCTCGCATCAGGGTACGTAGGCAAGCTGCTTTATCCTTAATCGTAATCCTTGGACAGTCCTTAGGTCGGTTGGGGGTCGCTTCATCATCTGAATCGTTGCTGTTTGAATCATCGCTGTTCGGGTTTCTATTTTTCAGGGGGACCATTTTGGAAAAAGGTCTGTGTTGCTCCTAGCTCTTGCCCTTCTCTCGGAGCGTCTGTTGACTATAGTCACTCGCCCTTGAAGGAGTTTCAGATATAGTGGGGAGGGGTGTGGCAATCCAGGTTGCAACCCTTTCCACACCCATTTCCACTGCATCACCAACTAATTTTTGGGTTCAGGTTGGGGTTCACATCTACTCCATAATGGCTTAAAAGCGGTTGCCCACTCTTTCCTTTTTATTGGGCCGAGTTGGGTAATCAGTGAATAATACTCCATTTCTTTTTGGCCCTCTTCTGCTAATACTTCTACTTGAGTTATAAGTGGCTGGCCTTTGTACAACACCTGTACCCTGTATCCTAATCTTGCTCTTGAACTTATAAACCGATTGTAGGGGGTCATTATTCGATCCCCTACTATTCTAAGGGGCAAGTACTGGTTTTCTAATACATACCGCTCTGATTTACATACCTTTTTTTGGATGGCTTTCAACATAGGTGAGCTTGTGGTCCAGATTACCATTTCTCCTACTGAAATTTCAAAGAACTGACTCTGGTATGACTGTTTATGGTTGGGTCCCCACCTGAGTTTGATTCTTAGTCCAGATACAGTCAAATAGACCACATTGAATATTCATGGGGACTCTGGTGGGCAAGAGCAGATAGGGGTGCTGTATTGGGGGAGCAATGCCAGGCTCCGGTCATATTCCTTTTGAGGTTCATCCAGGCGAGGCCTCCTATTGTACTGGGTATTTTCATAGAAGTAGTTCTTGGAGGGTCCAGGGGTCTTTCTGTGTGGAGTTTGCATGTTCTGCATGTGTTCCATGTGCATGCATGGGTTTACTCTGGGTGCTTCGGTTTTCTCCCACAGTCCAAAAACATGCATGTTAGGCTGATTGGTAACTCTAAATTGTCCCTAGGTGTGAGTGAGTGAGTGAGTGAGTGAGTGAGTGAGTGAGTGAGTGAGTGAGTGAGTGA